>NW_027315834.1:4653152-4698152 GCF_026437365.1 Eucyclogobius newberryi
TCTCTCTCCCACTCTCTCTCCCCCTCTCTCTCCCCCTCTCTCTCTCCCTCTCTCTCCCCCTCTCTCCCCCCTCTCTCTCTCCCACTCTCTCTCTCACTCTCTCTCTCACTCTCTCTCTCTCCCTCTCTCTCCCACTCTCTCTCCCTCTCTCTCTCCCTCTCTCCCTCTCTCTCTCTCTCTCTCTCCCTCCCTCTCTCTCTCTCTCTCCCTCTCTCTCCCTCTCAACCTCTCTCTCTCTCGCTCGACTGGCTCCATCACAAAATTCTAAAGAATAAAGTCTAAAGAATTCTGCAGACACTCATAATGCCCAAATTCGTTCAAATTCGACAATTCTGCAAAAAGTACAAGTTTTTCAAATGTCAAAAGGTCATAGCGCACGTACTACTGTGAAAGCGATCATAATGAGGTATAACATCCAAGATGGCGCCTGTGTTCGGCCCAGACATTAGTCTGTTGTGTGTCTGCTGTGCGGGTCCGCTACCCCTTGTTTGTCCGCCCAACTCACCTGACTTTTTGCTGCTGTCCCGAGGCCCAGGGAAAAAGGAGGAAGCAGAGGAGACGAGGCACAAGGTCTGATGTGTGCATGCTCGGTGCTTGCGCCTGGTCCCGCTCCTCGACGTTTGCGGCTGTTCGCCGTCGCCGTCTTCGCCGTCTGCACGGGCCATCGCGGCTGCTTTCCCGGAGCCTGCACGGGCCATCGCGGCTGCACCGGTCCTGGAGCCTGCGCGGGATGTGGCGGCTGTTTTCCTGGAGCCCGCGCGCCGCTGGAATTATGAGCGCTGGGGTCCACCGTCCGCTTCCTTGTTTTCGTCGGCTTGCCGGCGAAACAGATGGGAATCACGTGACCGTAGCGCGTGCCTTCGACAGGTCCCGCTGCGCTCAGCAGAAGCGATGGACGTGACGTCATCCACGGTCCGGCTCGGCTTGTTGAATGCCCGTTCAATTGCCAACAAAGCGTTTTCCTTGAATGAACTTTTTACACGACAAAACCTTGATTTCATGTGTCTTACGGAGACATGGCAGAGAGAAGGTGAGTTTATTCATCTAAATGAACTCTGCCCACCTGGCTGCTCCGTTTCTGCGATGCCTCGCCCTGGTCGACGTGGAGGAGGTCTGGCAGTTGTGTCCCAGGACCGTTACATGTGTAAAGTCATCGACTCACACACTTTCACTTCCTTTGAATCACAGATGATTAAGGTTGGTTCTTCAAGTCCTTTTTACTGTGTTTTAGTCTACCGGCCCCCTGGTCCTGCTGCTGTCTTTTTAAAGGACTTTAGTGACTATTTATCTTCTATTATAAAGCTGGAAAATGTTTTAATTCTTGGGGATTTTAACATTTGGGTCGATGGCTCATAATGCCCTGCAAAGGATCTTTTAACCTTGACTGAAACATTTAACTTTGAGCAGCATGTTTCAGGTCCCACTCACCAAAAGGGACACACTTTAGACCTGGTGTTTTCACTTGGCCTGAGTGTTGCTAACCTCTGTGTGGAGGATGTCAATATGAGCGATCATAGCTGTGTTTTATTTGAATTGAACTTTTCTCCTGAGCCTGTGCCCTCAAACATCAGGTCTCAGAGGCGCATTATCACTGCAAATACAGCCGTCCAATTTTCTGCTGTATTTGATCCTCATTTGTTTATGAATTGTCTTGATGTGGACAGTTTAATTAATTGCTTTAACAGCCAATGTTTATCCATTTTAGATCAGGTGGCACCTGTAAAATCCACTTTGTCATCACAGAAAAAAGCTTGTCCTTGGATAAATGAAGATATCCTAAACCTAAAGAGACTATGTCGGAAAACTGAGCGTCTGTGGAAAACCTCTGGTCTTGAGGTCCATAGGTTACACCTCAGAGATCTTGTGTCATCTTACAATGAAATGATGGAAAGTTCCAGATCTGATTACTTCCGCCAGCTAATAACATCCAACAAGAAAAACCCCAAAGTGTTGTTTGACACTATAAATTCTATTGTTTGTCCTTCAGCTGCAGTGACTCCTGTTTCCTGCAAAGCTGACAGCAATGAATTCCTCAGGTTCTTTATCGATAAGATCAAGATGATCAAAGACCAAATCCCACTCCCATTGTCTGATAAACCTGTTTCTGTGGAGCCTGTTTCCCAAAACTGGTCTTCTTTTAAGCTCTAGACTCTAGAAGACATCTCAGCTCTGGTGACCAAGATGAAACCCTCCTCTTGTACATCAGATGTCCTTCCCTGCAGGCTCTTCCTCAAAGTGTTTGATGTTATTGGCCCCTGGGGGACCAAAATGGTAAATCTCTCTCTTTCTACCGGTGTGTTTCCTGGTCCATTTAAACATGCCATAGTTGAGCCTTTACTGAAAGAAACAAACTTGGACCCGACAGACCTCAAAAGTTTCAGACCCATATCAAAGCTCCCGTTCATGTCCAAGATCCTAGAGAAGGTGGGCTCTGAACAATTGTCCGATTTCCTTGATCAGTCAAACATTCACGACTCTTTTCAATCTGGTTTCCGCAAACATCATTCTACGGAAACCGCATTGTTGAAAGTGTCCAGTGACATTATGATGTCTGCCGATTCTGGGAAATGCACGGTTTTAGTTCTGTTGGATCTGTCTGCACGGTTGACCTTTGACACTGTCGACCATCATATCCTGTTGAACAGACTGAGGGACCTGATTGGACTATCGGGGTCAGTTCTTCATTGGTTTTCCTCATATTTATCTGGTCGGAGCTTTAGTGTTGCTGCAAACCAAATAATGTCCGACTCAGCTGATCTGTTGTGTGGAGTTCCTCAGGGCTCCGTCTTGGGTCCCGTCCTATTTCTGCTTTATATAATTCCCCTGGGAATGATCATTAAAGAGTTTATTGATGTGTCCTATCACCTGTTTGCTGACGATATTCAGCTCTATTGCTCTTTTAAACCTTCTGAGATCCAGAAGATGAACTCCTTGGTCAGTTGTTTAGTGCAAATAAAACAATGGCTGAGTCAAAACTCCTTGCAGCTAAATGCTGACAAAACATGCCCCTGATGATGCCATTCCAGGGATAAACCAGTGCTTGGGTGTTTTAGGTCAGACTGCTAAACCAAGTCTTAGAAAGTTGGGTGTTGTCTTTGACAAAGACATGTCTTTAGAGCACCACTCTAAGCTGTTGACCAGGAACTGTTTCTTTCAGTTGAGGAAAATCTCTAAGCTCAGGAAAATGGTGTCTCAAAATGATCTGGAAGTTATAATTCATGCATTTGTGTCTTCACGTTTATACTATTGTAATAGCTTGTTTTCCTGTCTTAACAAGAAGGAACTCTCTCGTCTGCAGCTGGTCCAGAACTCTGCAGCGAGGAGCTTGACCCGCACAAATAGAAGGGCCCACATTTCATCCTCAAAGCCCTTCACTGGAGCCGGTCTCCTACCGGATACAGTTTAAAATTCTTGTTTTAACTTTTAGAGCTTTAAATGGTCAGGTCCCTCTGTACATCAGCGATCTGATTAAACCGTACGCTCTCTCTTGCTCACTAAGGTCCTTGGACCAGAAATTGTTGTTGGTTCCTCGCACCCGTTTTCGGACCAGAGGAGACAGATCCTTCCAGGCTGTTGCCCCCAAACTCTGGAACGATCTTCCGCTCTCCCTACGGTCACTGGACTCAGTTACTGCTTTTAAGGGTCAGCTTAAAACCTTTTTATTTAGTCAAGCCTTTTGAATGCACTTGTTTTACGGACTGATTTTACTGTATATTGTTGTATATGTATTGTTCGCTGTAAGTTTTTTGTGTTCTTATTGTTTTATTCTGTGTTTTGTGAAGCACTTTGTGACCTCTGTCTGTGAAAGGTGCTATATAAATAACATTTACTTACTTACTTACTTAACATGTTGAAATTGGTTGAAGCGTTAAGGAGTTGAAACTGGCTAAATGGAAAATCATGGAAAATATAATAAAAAATAGGTGAAATACAAGAACATATAGCGCCTGCGTGACGTCACGCAGACACTCAATTACGTCATGAATCTGTCTCTGTGTATTGCGTTAAATACTGAATATCTCAGTATTTAACAAGACTTTGTTTCCATGGCTACGCAGTCTTCTGTACTTCAGTAACTGCACCGTTCAGCTCCATCGTATGACTGAGAGAAACAGAACATGTCACAGCTTTAGATTATACATGTCATATAACATACACTTCATATGTTTTAGATTATACAAGTCATATAACATACACTTCATATGTTTTAGATTATACAAGTCATATAACATACACTTCATATGTTTTAGATTATACAAGTCATATAACATACACTTCATATGTTTTAGATTATACAAGTCATATAACATACACTTCATATGTTTAGATTATACAAGTCATAGAACATACACTTCACATGTTTAGATTTATAAAAGTCATAGAACATACACTTCACATGTTTAGATTTATAAAAGTCATAGAACATACACTTCACATGTTTGTCCTGAAGCTGCTTCACAGACACATGTGACACAGCAGTGTCTCTTTTGAAGAACAATTATCATTTAGTTTTTTTGGTCATAACAAAACAGACATTTTATAAATTCAAAATACTGATTCTACACTGTTTACTTTTAGTCGAGGCACAAGTTATTATTAAAATACCTTTTGCTTTGGAGTCGTCAGGAGTTTACTTGAGATGACTGTGTCTGCAGTGATTAGGTCTGCAGTGACCTGTAGAGCTCTGGACAGCACAGACAGACTAAACTCACTGGTCAGCACTCTGAAGATGAGAAAGATACTCATTAGAACATTGATATATTCTGCACATTTAACAGAGAAAAGCTGGAATATGTTATTGACAGATTTACATTTCGCTCTGTAACACAAAAGTTCCTCTTTTCACATTAATTTTTAAAGCTAGAACCAAAAGTCATTTATTTATGCATAAGTTTAAACCTTCGAAGTTAGAAACAAAACAAGCGTGTGCTTTGTTTAAACACAGCACACGTCATTATGAAATATGTAATAAAACCTCAAATGTGGTCTCAGCCCCTGTAAGTACAGCACTGTCACTTTTAAACACCTTCACATTTATATATGTAAGATATGACCCATTATTGCAGGTTATATTTGAATTATTGGTTGTTTTTTATAGCACATAATACAAACATCACTTTATTTCCCTTCTTTCTCTAGTTTTCCTTGATCTGTGCATAACCTCTTGTCTAATAGAACATTTAGTAAGAGAAATAATTAGTTATTTATTTGCAGAAGCACGAGCCATCACGACGTGTTATTGCATCTTTGTGTAGCTAAACTTTAGCTTACGTTAGCTCGTGTTAACTTGTGTTAACTCGTGTTAACTGTGTAATCGTTGTTTTACACTTCATATGGAACGATGTGTGAAACGTGAGGAATGACATTCAAACACAACTTACGTGTATCGTGGTCTCGTCTGGTCACATTCTTCTGTTTGTGTTTAGTTTCCGTCACGTGTTCTCCCGAGGCTCGTTCATGAGGGTGACGTGCGCGCTCGGTGCTCGTACCGTTCACCGGAAGGTTAAAAATGTATTTTTTAAGTATTTTAGAAACAGTTGAAGAGTGAAATTCCTTCTATTTTATTTTTAGACTAAAAACAATTTAGCATGTTTGGTAATTTTAGAGGCCGAACTCCTGAAATGGTCCGACCAAAAGGCTGCATTCTGCGAAGTGGCCACTACTCAATTTGGAGCCAGAGGCAGAGGGGGCGTGGCCTATCCAGATATTATAATAGATCCATGATTTACGTTCCCACAGCTACAAAATGGCGGCCTCGGCTGTCCCGTCCACAGGCCCCGCCCCCGAGTGCGCCTCAGCTTTATTCACTAAACATCATTGGCGCGCGCGTTTACACTGGACATTACGGGACACCGTCAGAAGTGGCACAGAAAGCGGCTAAACATAGACGAGCCGATCGTGAACATCTCTCTCAGACAAACGGACTCAATAAACGAGCTTCATAACGGTTTCAAATCACCGACATCTGAAGAACCTTGTGTTCCTAAAGCCGCAGAGGTCGTGCTGAGAGGTAAGAGCGCTGAACTGCGGCGTTGATTATGCAGAAAATGCGGTCAGCTGTGCAGCCGTTTTGTGCCACTGCAACTAAACTAGCTTAAAGCAGAATATTGTGCATTTTATTAATGACCCACGTGAGCTGAGATAAACCCGAGGCACAATTGACTCTGTGGAAACCAAGGCACGAGCACAATCTGCGATCTACTGCGACCAAAAGACGAGCTACAAGATTAGCCTGGATTCTGCCCCGTTTTCTCCTCGAAATCATTGTTGTTGCACTGTAATAACTCACTTAGGCTTTGACATACTCATTATAATGCCTTTTATTGATTTGCAATGCAGGACAAGTCATCACAGTGGTCATGTTTTTATTCCTTTAGCTAATAGTTTGGTTGAGATAAGTTACTACTGTTAAATAATAATAGGACTTTTAATTAACTATTTCAGTGGGTAAAGACATTTATAATTGTATTCCAAGCATCTGCTGTTAGTTATTATTAGTTACCAGTAATACTCATTTTGTATATTATTATTATTATTGTCTGCAGAAGGTTTATTTGACAAGTTTGTATTTGTATGTTTATTCTTATTAGTAACTAGTGGTGTGACTGAGCCATATATTAAAAGCTGATAATATTTAAATTGTTTTTTTGAGCTTGACTATAATTAAAAATAATGTATAACAGTATTTGGTAACCGGTCGGTCTACGTTCCTACCCTCACCTATGGTCATGAGCTTTGGGTAGTGACCGAAAGAACAAGATCGCGGATACAAGCGGTCGAAATGAGTTTCCTCCGCCGTGTGGCTGGGCGCTCCCTTAGAGATAAGGTGAGGAGCTCGGCCACACGGGGGGAGCTCGGAGTAGAGCCGCTGCTCCTCCACGTCGAGAGGAGCCAGCTGAGGTGGCTCGGGCATCTGTTCCGGATGCCTCCTGGGCGCCTCCCTCGGGAGGTGTTTCAGGCATGTCCCACCGGGAAGAGGCCCCGGGGAAGACCCAGGACACGCTGGAGAGACTATGTCTCTCGGCTGGCCTGGGAACGCCTCGGGATCCCCCCGGAGGAGTTGGAGGAAGTGTCTGGGGAGAAGGAAGTCTGGGAGTCCCTGCTCAGACTGCTGCCCCCGCGACCCGGCCCCGGATAAAGCGGCAGAAGATGGATGGATGGATGGAGTATTTGGTAACACTTTAAAATAACAGCTGTCATTCGCCTCACTAAAGCATAAACAAAGACGTAATTCATTATGATCTAATAGTTTAATTATGATTCAGGCTTACTAATTATTAACGACTGAAATAAGTGGTCGACTGCTGTCGGTTTCACTGTTTGATTCAGATACACTGCAGCGTTTGCACAAAAATCCATACATGTGACTAATCATGACTAATTAAGTCCATTTGAAGTGCCTGAATTAGATTTTAGAAGGTGATTATTGTACCTTGCTGTCAACAGAAGAGTCTGAGTGTCTTTGCACAATCATTTCATTAAAATAGTAGAATAGGGCTGCAACAACTAACCTTTATTTAATAGTTGACTTGTCAGCAATTATTTTTTCAGTTAGTCAAACAATCATTTTAAGATAAATTAAAAGCAAATATAATCATTTCAATCTAAAATAGATCAATTGGAGTCTTAAGTACGGAGGATAGAGAATATTAACTAATTAAGAGTATTTTTCATTATATTCTCGTCTCATTTTGACTGAATAACGGCTACGTTTATTATTTAAACCTGTTTTGATTGTGTTAAAGTCTTTATATTCCATATTACAACGAACCGAATAGTTAAACATTATTTTAGGAGTGGTCATAATTATCTCCGTAAATTGCTGCAGCTCCTGTAAAGAGTAAATGCAATCATATATTTTATTTAGACAGTATAATGAGATAAGAAAGTTTAATGATGTGTGTAACGATATGAAATTGAATAGTTTTACTGACAACGCTGTGAGGCCTGGTTTGGTTTTGAAATTTCAAATTAATTTAGCCATCTTATTGTGTCATTATTTCTGTGTTTGTAAGTGTTATAAACTATGACACGAGGAAAAACGGCTCTGACCTCCCATGAAAAGAGTTGAACCGTAGCCAAGTCTGTGCCACTCAAGCTGCATTATGGAACATTTCTGTCTCATATTCATTATTAAAATCACCATCTTGCATTTTAGATGAGAAGATTTGGCTCACGCTGCACATCCAGAGCGTCAACGCGAGAAGACCGTAATATGAATGTCTGAATAAGAATCATATTTCAGGACATGTTTATCACAGTATGAGACACAAATCCTGACCAGACACGAGTTTGTGTCCACGAGAACGAGACGAGTACAGCTACGGCTTCTCGTTAAATGTTTAACTCGTCGAGCAAAAGTAAAGACGTGGGGGGCATCTCAAGACCTCATTCTCCACATTTCTGCACAATCGCGAGGCAATTTCTTCAAACACGATCTTGTCCCGTTCCGAAAATCTTCCGTCAATCTTCCCGACCCCTTTGTGTATCCGACATTTGCATTTGTGTTGTTTTGGGCTCGTTGTAACACAGTAAAGTGTCTGCAGCGTCTGAGCCTGAAACATCCAAGAGTCCACGGTCCCACACTCGTTCTTCTGCGCCGCTCCTCTCTCCATCATCTTCATCCCTCTTCCTCTCTGCTTCACAGTCATGGTCTCTCTTCCTCTCCTCTGGCTCCTTCCTCCTCTCCTCTTCCTCCTCTCCTCTTCCTCCTCTCCTCTTCATCCTCTCTTCCTCTGTCAGAGGCTCAGAGTGGCGCTTGCAGCAGAGAGCGTTACATCACCAGCTGCTTCGTTACATCACAGTAATGGGACGTACACTGTAGTTGGATTAAGAGCTAAATGTCTCATAAAAGCATTGTTTGTGATGGCATTTTTCCCCAGTATTGAAATCGAGTTTGTATTTGATGTATTTGACTGCGGATGACAAAATATCATCCTGAGAAGGTCTTATAAAACCCTGTCGTTTTGACTTTTACAAACCTGTTCTCGATGCAGTCTAATTTTTGTATTAATTTGGCAACTTGATATTCATTATGTTATTTTGGGATTTTTATATATCTGACTCATGTTATTCACATGAGTTATAACTTTATTTGGTGGTTTTTCAAGTATAAAAACATTCTAAGGTTCTGCAGCCGCACTAAAAGTGATTCAGATTTTAAGAGAACTTGTAATTGTCTGTAGAAGGAAACCACAAACCAATGATTAGATATTTTTTGCTGTGTTTTGAACTCCAAATACTTTAATCGTGTCAGATTCAGACTTGGACTTGATCGTTTCTTTTGCTTTTTGTTTGCCTATTTTCAGCTCCGGCGGCTGAAGACGATCCTCCTGTAAAGCACGGCGCCCAGAAAAGAGGTATGTCCACTTCAGTTTGGTTATAATCCAGTCAAAGTCAAACGTAGTCCTTCAAATACTATGAATATCTAATAGATATTAAAGTGTGAGTTCTTTATTTTGTGTTTCTAACTCCCGATTATTTTGGAGCAACTTGAGGTTAAAGTCTTAGAAATGTATTCATATTTAATATAAATGACACTAGAGCTGGGTTTCGATTCAAATTTCAAGAATCGATTCGATTCCGCCTCTCCTTGAACCGACACCTTAACGTGGTGGAGGGGTTTGAGTGCCCGAATGATCCCGGGAGCTATGTTGTCGGGGGCTTCATGCCCCTGGTAGGGTCTCCCAAGGCAAACAGGTCCTAGGTGACGGGTCAGACAAAGATTGGTTCAGAAGCCCCCTATGATGACAACACAAACAAGGCAGTTTACGTCGCCCGGATCGGCGTCACCGGGGCCCCATCCTGGAGCCAGGCCCGGGATGGGTGCTCCATGGCGAGCGCCTGGTGGCCGGGTCTTACCCCACGGGGCCCGGCCGGGCACAGCCCGAAAGAGCGACGTGGGGCCGCCCTCCCGTGGGCCCACCACTCGCAGTAGGATCCATAAGGGGCCGGTGCAGAGAGATCTGGGCGGCAGTCGACGGCAGGGGCCTCGGCGACCAGATCTCCAGACACAGAGACTAACTCTGGGGACATGGAATGTCACCTCGCTGGGGGGGAAAAGAGCCTGAGCTTGTGCGGGAGGTTGAGCGATACCGACTAGATATAGTCGGCCTCACCTCCACGCACAGTTTGGGCTCTGGAACCCATCTCCTCGAGAGGGGCTGGACGCTCCACTTCTCTGGTGTTGCCCGCGGGGAGAGGCGTCGGGCTGGTGTGGGCTTGCTGATAGCCCCTCAGCTCAGCCGCCACGTGTTGGAGTTTGCCCCGGTGAACGAGAGGGCCGCGTCCCTCCGCCTTCGGGTGGGGGACAGGTCTCTCACTGTTGTGGCGGCCTACGGGCCGAACAGCAGTGCAGAGTACCCGGCCTTCTTGGAGTCCTTGGGAGGGGTACTGGACAGTGCACCGACCGGGGACTCCGTTGTTCTACTGGGGGACTTCAATGCCCACGTGGGCAATGACAGTGACACCTGGAGAGGGGTGATTGGAAAGAACGGCTTCCCCGATCTGAACCCGAGCGGTGTTCAGTTATTGGACTTCTGTGCTAGCCACGGATTGTCCATAACGAACACCATGTTCAGGCACAAGGGTGTCCATCAGTGCACATGGCACCAGGACACCCTAGGCCGAAGGTCAATGATCGACTTTGTTGTCGTGTCATCAGACCTCTGGCCGCGTGTCTTGGACACTCGGGTGAAGAGAGGGGCAGAGTTGTCAACCGATCACCACCTGGTGGTGAGTTGGATCCTCTGGCGGAGGAGGAAGCCGGACAGACTTGGCAGACCCAAGCGCATTGTGAGGGTCTGTTGGGAACGTCTAGTGGAGCCCTCTGTCAGTAGGGTATTCAACTCGCACCTCCGGGAGAGCTTCTCCCTTGTCCCGGGGGAGGCTGGGGACATTGAGTCCGAGTGGACCATGTTCTCCGCCTCCATTGTTGATGCGGCTGCTCGGAGCTGTGGTCGCAGGGTCTCCGGTGCCTGTCGTGGCGGCAACCCCCGAACCCGGTGGTGGACACCGGAAGTAAGGGATGCCGTCAGACTGAAGAAGGAGGCCTATCAGGCCACTCTGGCTTGTAGGTCTCCGGAGGTCATCGACGGGTATCGGCAGGCCAAGCGAGCCGCGGCTCGTGCTGTCGCAGAGGCAAAAACCCGGGCCTGGGAGGAGTTCGGGGAGGCCATGGAGGAGGACTATCGGTCGGCACCAAAGAAATTCTGGCAAACCGTCCGGCGCCTCAGGAGGGGGAAGCAGTGTCTCACCAACACCGTTTACGGTGCGGGTGGAGGCCCGCTGACCTCGACTGTGGATGTCGTCGGACGGTGGAAGGAATACTTTGAGGATCTCCTTAATCCCTCAGTCACGTCTTCCGAAGAGGAAGTAGAGACCGGGGACTCGGAGGCTGGCTCATCCATTCCATCACCCAAGCTGAAGTCACTGAGGTTGTTCGCAAACTCCTCGGTGGCAGGGCTCCGGGGGTGGATGAGATCCGCCCTGAGTACCTAAAGTATCTGGATGTTGTAGGGCTGTCTTGGTTGACACGTCTCTGCAACATTGCGTGGCGTTCGGGGACCGTGCCTCTGGACTGGCAGACCGGGGTGGTGATCCCTCTGTTCAAGAAGGGGGACCGGAGGGTGTGTTCCAACTACAGAGGGATCACACTCCTCAGCCTCCCGGGTAAGGTCTATTCCAAGGTACTGGAGTGGAGAATCCGACCGATAGTCGAACCTCGGATTCAGGAGGAGCAGAGTGGTTTTCGTCCCGGTCGTGGAACACTGGACCAGCTCTATACCCTCCATCGGGTGCTCGAGGGTTCATGGGAGTTTGCTTAACCAGTCCACATGTGCTTTGTGGATTTGGAGAAGGCTTTCGACTGTGTCCCTCGGGGGGTCCTTTGGGGGGTGCTCCGGGAGTACGGGGTCCGGGGCCCTTTGCTCAGGGCTGTCCGGTCCCTGTATGACCGGAGCAGGAGCTGTGTTCGCATTGCCGGCAGTAAGTCAGACCTGTTCCCAGTGCATGTTGGACTCCGCCAGGGCTGCCCTTTGTCACCGGTTCTGTTCATAGTTTTTAAGGACAGAATTTCTAGGCGCAGTCAGGGGTCGGAGGGTGTCCGGTTTGGGGACCACAGGATCTCATCTCTGCTGTTTGCAGACGATGTTGTCCTGATGGCTCCATCAAACCCGGACCTGCAACATGCACTGGGACGGTTTGCAGTGTGAAGCGGCTGGGATGAGAATCAGCACCTCCAAATCCGAGGCCATGGTTCTCGACCGGAAAAAGGTGGCTTGCCCTCTCCAGGTGGGTGGGGTGTCCTTGCCCCAAGTGGAGGAGTTCAAGTATCTCGGGGTCTTGTTCACGAGTGAGGGAAGGATGGAGCGTGAGATCGACAGGCGGATCGGTGCAGCGGCTGCAGTGATGCAGTCGCTGCATCGGACCGTTGTGGTGAAGAGGGAGCTGAGCCGAAAGGCAAAGCTCTCTATTTACCGGTCGGCCTACGTTCCTGCCCTCACCTATGGTCATGAGCTTTGGGTAGTGACCGAAAGAACAAGATCGCGGATACAAGCGGTCGAAATGAGTTTCCTCCGCCGTGTGGCTGGGCGCTCCCTTAGAGATAAGGTGAGGAGCTCGGCCACACGGGGGGAGCTCGGAGTAGAGCAGCTGCTCCTCCACGTCGAGAGGAGCCAGCTGAGGTGGCTCGGGCATCTGTTCGGGATGCCTCCTGGGCGCCTCCCTCGGGAGGTGTTTCAGGCATGTCCCACCGGGAAGAGGCCCCGGGGAAGACCCAGGACACGCTGGAGAGACTATGTCTCTCGGCTGGCCTGGGAACGCCTCGGGATTCCCCCGGAGGAGTTAGAGGAAGTGTCTGGAGAGAAGGAGGTCTGGGAGTCCCTGCTCAGACTGCTGCCCCCGCGACCCGGCCCCGGATAAAGCGGCAGAAGATGGATGGATGGATTCGATTCCGATTTTTACATTTCAAAATTGTTTTTTTCCGATTTTCTCAGATTCCATCCGATTCGATCCGATTTTCGATTGGATCCGGGGGTTAATGTTATTAAAAATGAAAAACGTATTTGAACCGTTTCCTTCACTTCATGACTGTGTAGAGAAGCAATATATTAAAACTAGTATTATATCAATCTTAAACAGCAAATCTTACAAGTATTGGTAGTTACTGATGGAAGACTGATGAAAGGTTAAGGGTCAATCTACCTTCAAGAAAGATCATCCAGGAGTCCTGAATTATCTTTCTTGAAGGTAGATTGAAGTTCACTGAGGGAAATGTAGAAAATAATTTTAATAAAAAATAAAAAAAAAACATCTTTGGACGTACGAATTGATAATCGGTCATTAATATGCAAATCGATTAAAAATCGGAAAATCAATTTTTTCAACCCTGCTCTAAATCACACTGTTGGACCTGTTTTGCCTCCGGACTTGGCGTTCACTTGGCGCTGCGGAGCTCATTTCCTGACATCTTGCATCGGTGTGGAATTCTGAACCGGAGGTGTGATCATACCAAAGAGTCGGGGGTAACGAGTTAGCTGGTAACGAGTTAGCTGATAACGAGTTAGCTGGTAACGAGTTAGCTGGTAACGAGTTAGCTGGTAACGCGTTAGCTGGTAACGCGTTAGCTGATAACGCGTTAGCTGGTAACGAGTTAGCTGATAACGAGTTAGCTGCTAAGGCGTTAAAGTACTCGAACGTAACACGTTCATTTTGTGCACCCATGTAGTACTCCAAAAGTTACTTTTTCAAAATCAGTAATGCGATCGTTTTGGTTACGTCACCATCTAGGGGTGTACCAAAATATCAAAATATCGATATATTGTGATACTAAATTTGTTGATACAGTATCGATATCGTGGGCTGAGACGTATTCTGTGCTCCGCGCCTCCAGGTTTTGGACCAGGTTTGTCTTTAGTCCAGGGCCCCGGGGGTTGTGCAAAACAAATAAAGGTGAATTAAACAAGGCTCTGAGGCTGTATCTTAACATTTTATTTTATTACATGTTTTCAATTTTGGAACAAACTGAAAAAAACAGAAAATCAAATAATTGTATTCCTCAATTCTTTCTTTGGATGGATGAGGTCATGACAAACATCTCATGCTCAGGTGGTGCTTTTGAAGGCCACAGTCACTGGTCCGAACACCATCACCATATATGGGCCGGCACCAGTAGCGTGGCTGGCTAATCGGGAGAGTCGGGACATTTCCCGGTGGGCAGCACAGCTTTTGGGCCGGTGGCTGCTGTGGTTCAGTACGCTCTCCTCGGTCCTCTGCTCCGGGCCCTTCCCTGACCCCTGATTGGCTGCTCTGGCTGTCTGCTGGCTCTTTATCTCTGATTTTCTGCTGGTTTTCTTTCCCCGCTGTGTCATTGGTTATTTTTGTATGATCGGCTGCACATGGAAAGTGGGTAATAAGTCTTTTTCCACATATTTTATTATTATTACTCTGTTTTTATAGCGCTTTATCGTTTATCTGACCCTGAGTGTTTCACAAAGTACAAGGCACAACCACAGAGCAGACAGACTGGAGCAAATGTGCTGTAAAACCAAGAAAGTTATGGACATGAAAACAACAGCGCCATCTAAACGTTAACATGAATGAAAAGCTAAATGTTGTGAATAAAAGAGAAGAGGTTTTATTCATCAGTAAGAGCTAAAGCAGAACCACTAAAGCCACAGAACTAACGGTTCATTCTCTCTGAGGGAGCGACCTGGAAGCGCCCCCTCGAAAAAGTCCTGGGGCTAAATATGGCCCCAGGTCTTTCCCCAGGCCTGCGTCAGTCTCCTCCCCTTACGACATGTACAGTAGAAGTCCTGATTAAAAAAGGTCAAGAAAAGTTAAAGGTCATTATGCTTTTCTGACAAGATCCATCTGGTGACATTTCTGTGTTTTTACTTTAATGCTGAACTGAAAAAAAAAGATCACAACATATTCTGTACTGGAAGCTTTGTTGCTTTATTGAAACTGTCTATAGGTGTTGGATGCTGCTGTAACTTTAGATTGACTGGGATCACTGCACAGCTTAACAACTCGTCTAAATAATTCAAAAAATGTGTATGCTCGTTCTCAAATTCTGATTCTTCATTCATAGTATAGATTAGGTATGTCCTGAGCCGACAGTGGCATAAGTGTTGGTCTAGGTATTTTTAGAGCTAACTATCGACTTGAAGCTGAGACACTGAGGACGCTCTGAGCAGCTGAGAAATCATTAATGACAGATATGGTCTTAACCTCTGCGATGTCCTCACGAAGCCTTAAGAGTTCGGGAGGCAAAAGAACTTGATTGGAACATCACTAGTTTATATAGATGTATAGCAACTAGGTATGGGCCCATGTGGATTTTATTTAATATTTTTAATCCGATATTTGTCTTGCTGTTGTGGCCAATAATTGACATTAAGCAGATGCCGATATTTAAAAAACTAGACCATATTAAAAGCACGTCTGCAGGAGTCGTGCAGGTGAAGAGCGCCTCCAGAATTTATTAGCGCAATGGAGCGCATCGCATCGCTCGTCTCCAGTAGATTTCTGTCCACTTCTGCGTCAGCTCGAACTGTCTTTCTCCGTCTTCATTTTGCCCCTTACACTGAGGGAACTATATTATGATAGATCCATGCGCTTAGGCACGCGGAAACGTGGGGACGAACCGCACGCGGCTGCAGGTGAGCGATAGGTGCGTTTTATGATTGATACGTGGCAGGACAAATGATTTATCCACGCCGCGAGGAAATATGATAACAAATTTGCTGAAAAAAATCGTCCATTCCACCTTTTAAGTCAAAAATAACAACATTTATTTATCTGGAATATCAAGTCATTGTTTGTGTGTTTATGGCACACACACAGACTGGGACAGAGCAGAACTAATATTGGTGAGAAATATTGGCCTGATTATGTTTCCCATCCCTAATAGTAACCAGGTGTAAGTTCTGTTGAACATGTTCATTTCTGTGGCCTGTAGTATATGGAGTATGTGTGATTACTGCGTTGTACTCGAGGTGTTTGGTTATTGTAACCTTATATTGTCCGGGATCACCCTATGAATGAAAACATGAGACTTCCCCCCATCACGCCCTCACGAGCTTCCAGTCCCCCTTTTGGATATGAGGTTTCATTTTCTGACATGGAAAACATTCTTTATGCCAGTTTTACACCAGGCACTGTAATCAGAGCTGTCTGCTTTAGTTGTTTAGTCAGTGGTCGGTCAACAGTGTTTTAGTTGATCAAAATTTTTATTAGGCCAATAATTACTTGGATGATAAGAATACAGTACAACAGAAAGGAGAATGCATGGGCCAGGCCTGCAGCAATTAACTGTCTAATTGTGTCTCGTCTATTTAAAAAATAATTGTAGTCGTAGTTTGATCATCATAATTATCTGCACTATACAAACTCTAAAATGCATACAAAAATACCCTTTATAACAAATACAGCGGTATTATTAAATCAAAATGTCAAAAAAGAATAAGCTATTTGAGATTTTCATCAATAATGCACTTTATTTGTAAATGTTCTCTAAATAGTCTTCAGTCACCATATTTATACCTTTATTTGGCTGATAATATGTTCAAAACGTCTCAATGTGCTATAGAAATAATCATTTGACAAGCCGACTAATAGTAAAATATTAGTTTGCCCCCACAAATCAGATGATTGTCCAAAGTTTCTGTCTGAATAAGAAAGGCTTTATTGCCACTGTGAAGAAATCACAAAGCTGTAGTTTCTCAAACAAGGAATAAGAACAAGAAAGTGTCTTGAGTCTTAAGTACAATAGAACATGCTGTAGTTTGGACTTCTACAGACGTGTCGATGGTCCCGGAGCTGGTGTCTCGAATCCTACTGCTCCTGACTGTGCTCCTGAACTGCTCCTGAATGTGCTCCTGAACTGCTCCTGAATGTTCTCCTGAATGTGCTCCTGAATGCGCTCCTGAATGCGCTCCTGAATGCGCTCCTGAATGTGCTCCTGAACTGCTCCTGAATGTTTTCCTGAATGTTTTCCTGAATGTGCTCCTGAATGCGCTCCTGAATGCGCTCCTGAATGCGCTCCTGAATGTGCTCCTGAACTGCTCCTGAATGTTTTCCTGAATGTGCTCCTGAATGTTCTCCTGAATGCGCTCCTGAATGTTCTCCTGAATGCGCTCCTGAATGCGCTCCTGAATGCGCTCCTGAATGCGCTCCTGAATGCGCTCCTGAATGCGCTCCTGAATGCGCTCCTGAATGTTCTCCTGAATGCGCTCCTGAATGCGCTCCTGAACTGCTCCTGAATGTGCTCCTGAATGTGCTCCTGAATGTTCTCCTGAATGTTCTCCTGAATGTGCTCCTGAATGTTCTCCTGAATGTTCTCCTGAATGTTCTCCTGAATGTTCTCCTGAATGCGCTCCTGAATGCGCTCCTGAATGCGCTCCTGAATGCGCTCCTGAATGTGCTCCTGAATGTGCTCCTGAATGTTCTCCTGAATGTTCTCCTGAATGTGCTCCTGAATGTTCTCCTGAATGCGCTCCTGAATGTTCTCCTGAATGCGCTCCTGAATGCGCTCCTGAATGCGCTCCTGAATGTTCTCCTGAATGTGCTCCTGAATGCGCTCCTGAATGTTCTCCTGAATGCGCTCCTGAATGTGCTCCTGAATGTTCTCCTGAATGCGCTCCTGAATGTTCTCCTGAATGCGCTCCTGAATGCGCTCCTGAATGTTCTCCTGAATGCGCTCCTGAATGCGCTCCTGAATGTGCTCCTGAATGTGCTCCTGAATGTGAACTGAATCTTGACTTTTAAAAAAAACAAATCACTAACCAAATAGTTTCCTCAAATGGGTCATCCTTCAACACAAGCTCGCACTCTTGTCTTGTGCGATGCCCCCTGCGCGCTCAGCGAACATGTGCACACGAGCGGCCGCTGTAACCTGTTCCTGTCATGAAATATAGAGCAGCAGTGATGGACAGTGGGCCGGGTCAGTTACCCTCCACCAGCCCGGAGTCCTGTCCATCTTCTTCTAAGGCTTCAACAGGCAAACTCCTCCTTGTGTTGCTCTGGCCCCATAACCTTCTTCCTGTACATTTTGTTATGCAACCTCTGTGCTGAAAAACAATAAAGAAAGGAATGGGCCTTTTATGATTTTATGATTAGGATTTTGATCACAATTCACAGTCACGTAGTATCTTATTATTAATGCGCAACAATCCAGCGTCTCGTCACGCTGGAATCAAAGCATTGACAGTCACGGTAAGTTCTTCCCAAATACACAAATCTGTATAAATATCCAAGAGTGCTAACAGTAGCTGTGTGCCGCATGCTACCGCTATGCTAGCACTGCTTGGATCTCATTCCACATGTTCTTCTGGCGTAACACTGTCAACATTTTTTAAGACTCAGTTGTAACTCAATTTGAATTAGTTCTGCTTGAGAAACCAATAATCCACGACTTGGAAACGGTTTCTTTCTTACAATATGACATGCTGCTGTCTGTTTCCCGGGTGGAAACACAGGACCAATCAGAGTGCTCGTTTGCCCGTCCACCACATTTAGAAACAGAACTCCATCCTTCAAGGACGGATGAGGCGCTCCAGATGAGACGACTTCCTTCAGGTGACGGGCAGATCAATGCTCTGGGCTTTAGAGGAGCTAATGCCATCTGCTGCTTCTGATAGTTCACTCACACCTGTTTCTCACTCGGAGTGTGAAATGAAAAGCGGTTCGTTAGCATGGGTTCACAATTTATTCATGTTTTTGTTAGTTTTAGGATCACCTTTGAGCTCTGGCTGTTCAGTCATTTTTTGTTGGAAACTATAAACTTTCCTCTTGAATAAATCGGTGTAATCCTCATTTGTCCAGGAGACTTCCACTGTAGAAAAATGGACAATAGCCTGTTTGTTTACACATGTTATTATCATGAGGTTCTGCCCGATGGGCGGGGCTTGCTCAGAGTAGGATAAACATCAGAGTTCTTACACTTGATCTGCAGATTGAGAATGACTCTTGGATGAAAGTCGAAATGTCAAAACAGTTTCCAGATTACTACAACTGAATCTTTTTCTACCATTTCCTCTTGAATGGAAAACTGGGGCAAAATCATTCCAAACAGGATTTGACCCTTTAAATCTTTCCAATTGTGAGTCAGATCATTGATGTGCAGGTTTTGTAAATGTGATTCTTGTGTTATATTTGTAAGAGAGTAATGCATTGTACACATCAACCTCAAACCAGGTGAGAACAATTCTAAAGCCAAATCAACATTTTGTCTTTGGACTTGCTGTTAAAGGATGTCTAATACATCTTCACTTGTTCCTTTATAAAGTGAAAGTGATATGCTTGTGGCGCACACTGGACTGAATACAGAACTGTTGGATAACGTGAGTAAACTACTTGCCACAGAGGCGTCATGCATTGGCAACACAGAGGTTTAATTTGGGATGTAGGTGAGGCAGCGTCATTTTTAGCTCCTGGATCAGTTGAGGTAAAATGTTTTTGCATGTGTTTGTTTTGGAGGAGGCTTATGCGTCACCAGATTCTCCGTTGCATAACCAGATGACTTAAAGTGTTTCATATTAAACTCTTTCCCCGCACGGATCTTCTTTTAAAAGGTGTCTGAAAACTCCACACGCCCAGAGATGTGCGAGGGTCACTCTTCTTTTCACACCAAGTACCACCAAATAATGGTTTGGACTTTTGGCGTAACACTAGATCTAAATCCAGTCGATCCTAGGAATTGTGACCAGATCTTTAAGCCAGAACTTCTGAAAACCCAAAGTACCACTAGATCAAAGCTTCTTGTGACAGAGGAGAACATATAAGGAGACATAAGTAATTGGGCTGCGACTTGAAATATCCACAATGAAAATAAAATATAATATAATTGATTTATTTTTTGAGAATATGAATAAAAAATGGCTGGCTAGATTTTATGATATTTTTAATGAAAAACACTCTTATTTATACAAAATAATGTAGAATTCTTAACACAAAATAATATAACTTTCTTTGGTCCGATGTAGGTCGTGGCCAGAGTTGTGGGTAACATTTTAGCTGGTAACGCGTTAGAGTATTGATAAATAATGTATCTCCTCAGGGCGACACGCCAGAAAACGTTTGAGAAGCTCTGAACAACATTTGCTAAAAAAGCGCTTTCTGTTGTGCGTCGGTTTTCTCACTAATCCAGTAATGTTGTTTTAGCAATGTTTTCCATTACTTGAGGACAGGTCTACACGCTCTCATTGTATGACATTGTATTGCAGTATCTGGCAACATAAAAGAGAAATCAAATAAACAAGCAACGTTTGAGCTTCATATTTTAATGATTATGTTCTTGTGTTCAGCAACGCAAAGGGATTGTCTGCAAGCGATATAGGTTATACAATTTAGTCTAGTAGTATTTAGTCTTATGCTAGCTATTTTTATTTTACTTTATATTATTATTTTATTTGAATCTTTATCATTTTATGTATTTATCTATATTTTTTCATCCATTCCCTATTAAAATATGAGAGGAGTTTTGTTAAGAGTTTTTTGTTTTGTTTATAAGAGTTCTTCTATTAAGACTTCCTATAAGTTATCTGTCCTTTTCTCTGCATCTACTTGCGTTGTAACACTGAAAATTTCCCCATGTGTGGACAATAAAGGAATATCTTCTCTTATCGTATATAGGTTATACAATAATGTTAATTATAGGTATCGTCGGAGGACTCTTACGCGTTCTTACTCTTTTATAACACAGTAGCACAGCACCCAACACTGATCACATGACTCATCCGAAACTAAACAAAAACGGTCTAATCTGGTCCCATTTGTCTATTTTCTTTTTCTCTTCTGATCTCACGTTTCCTTATCTTTGGTCTAAAAGGCGACTTCCTGTCACATTTAGGCATTTAGAGTCTGCCCTCTGTTCCCTAAATATCCCCTGTCTGCCGCGATGCATTCTGGGAACCCTGTGGTGTGGTTTTGGAAAACATTCTGTCAGTGCCCATTACTTTGTTTTCCAGTCCAGTAGTTCAGCTCTAATCCAAGTATGAAGTCAGATGGATATTATTGTTGGTATGAATCATTGGCACTGGTTTAGGGCTGAGATATTTTTGAGAAATATTTCGCTGTGTGGAATATTTGAGATTTTGTCAACACAGTATTTATTTGAACACATCCAAGAGCATTACATATGAAAGAAGACCACCTCCCACACTCGAGTTACACCAGAGAAGTGAATAAGCAGGACATGGATAAACCAGACTAAAGCACTCATTTGCCTGATTTGGATCTTGTTTGGTCCTGGTTTAGTTGCTTGGTTATGGTTTAGTCCATAGTTTAGTCCTGATTTTGGTCATTTGGTTTAGACCTTCTCAGAGCTGTTCTGTTAGTCACTATAAACCAGAGGTGAGAAACTCGAGTCACATGTGTAGGATATGCAGATGTCCTCCCCCTGTTGCCATGGTGACAGGAATGCGGGCTAGGTGTTATCTACTGCCCGTGTGGAGTTTTACGCCCCTCAGAAGAAAGAGGATGTAATAGTGACAACAGAGACGCTCTGCAGGCCCTTGGACCCCACGCAGGCCCTTGCAGGCCCTTGGACCCCACGCAGGCCCTTGGACCCCACGCAGGCCCTTGGACCCCACGCAGGCCCTTGGACCCCAAGCAGGCCCTTGGACCCCACGCAGGCCCTTGGACCCCACGCAGGCCCTTGGACCCCACGCAGGCCCTTGGACCCCACGCAGGCCCTTGGACCCCAAGCAGGCCCGTCTCCTCAGGATCACAGCTTCTGGTTCCGTTCGTATGAATGCACCTCACAGGCTGGCTGAATTTCATCTGAGAGTTAACTCTTGCACACACCTAGATAGATCTAGAACCATCATGTCTAGTGTTTTCCATCTGTTATCGACTCGTTTGCATATTCCTGATTCATATTTATCTGTTTAATTCTTTGGTCATTAAATCTTCATAACCCACATTTGGTTAAGTGTTCCTTCATTTCCAGAAAAGGGGTCAATGTCACGGTTACGTTCTCAAACCTTTAGATCAACGAGCAAATTAATTTCTAATTAATTAATTAATCTAGATATCTGATTTTAGAGTTGTTAAATTGCCGATTATCTGGCTGGTGCCCCATTCTTCTCTTAAAAATATGATTCAAACTTACCCACACTTAGGCAGTGTGTCATGTTTGAATTCTTGAGCAATTCTTTAATCAATATCAAACCTGAATGCCCCGCCCCCTTTACAAGTGGGTGGACATTCATAACCTTACAGTACTTGTACTAGTATGTTACCCTACATAATTGGTGCCCCGTGTGAGGCCGTGAGTAAACTTATTCTGGAAATGTTGAATCACTAATGTTGAGTTATTGACCTAAGCAAACAAAAGCTGTTGTGACGGAAATAATGCCAAAAGTCCATGATTTGCTGAGCAGTCCTCTAGCTTCTAGTTTCCTAACTAGCTTCCTTTTTATGCGATCGCTGTGATACCGAAAAAGGTGCCACATTTTTCTTTATCTTTGACTAGTCTAATGTATTGCACAGGCATAATTTTTTTTCTATGCTGAATAGATTTTTTTTTAAGGCCTTTTAGGTGAATACTTAATAGCTGCGAGTTTCCAGTATTATAGTATATTACCGATATTTCTTGCAAAGTATTGATTTACTAATTTGTCTGCGAGTATCCAGGAATTATAAAATACTAACTGCAAAATCCCTCTCCTCTGTGACACGTCACAGACTCCTGCTGATTTTACGACCCTTTGTCTGTGCTCTGAGCTAGATTACCCTCCAGCAGAACCAGAGACCCAGAGGGGGGTCTAAGATTCAAATTTGGAGAGTGGGACGTCTCAATGACGTCACTTCCCTGAGCCCGCCTACCGGCGCCGCTTCTGGTGAACACCGCGTGCTCCTCCCACCAAGGAAAAAGGGGAGACATTCTGTGAGGTTGGTTAAAGGTTTATTGAAAACAAACCTCTCCTCTCTCTCAGTGTTTCACTATCTGATTTTTCTCTAACCCTTTCTAATCTTATCAGTTCATCTGATTTGATTTATTTCAGCTTGTTTACGACTCCACGTTACAAGCTTATTCAAGCCTCAGTGTGATGAATTCCCATCCAAGCAATTCCAACCAATTTGATAATTCACAAACAAAACCTAAATGGTTAATTCCAACTCATTAACGATTAGGCAACTTGTGAAACTTCATCCACTTCCTGGGACCTTTTAGCTGCATGACTGCGGGACAGTTATAAGCTGCTAAATTTCAACCTTAGTCCTAATTAAGCGGATTTCAAATGTTCTTGCTATATGAGTTTTAACAGAGCAACTGACTAGAGTCTCCATACAAAATGGAAGTCCTAGCGCCCTCTATTGTTGGTCAGGGAGACGTCCTTGACCGAGTTTTAGAGATTTTAGCTGAAAAACTCTTTTTGGGTAAATTGCAAACACCTGACCGCTTTGAATTGAAATACCAAGCATCTCCTTTGGTAAATGGGGCTGTAAGAGAAAGTCAACAAGACTATAACCTAACCCAGCCGTTAGGACAAATGGCAGTTGTAAGGAACTTACAACTACAAAAATCAAATAAGCAACTTCAGGAGAAAGAAGAAGCTTTGATTTATGCAGAGAAACAAAAGGATGAACTTGCCACACAAGTTGCATCTCTCAAAGAGGGAAAGAACATTCTTTCAGATGACCTGAAGATCATGAAATCAAAACATGAAAAGGTCAAACAAGAACTGAATTCTGCATATTCAGATCTTGACAAAGCAGGAGAAATCATCTCCGAACAACAACAGGATTTAGCCGAAGTACGCGCTGAGCTAAACAAGACAGCGCTAAAGGAGTTTGAGCAAAACATCTTAGAGCTGAGACGTTTTAAATCAGAAACGTCAACTCCAGAAAATGGTGGCAGAAATGACACTATTTACAGCGTCTCATTCAAAGATCTCTGTCCCATGGCAGAGAGAATTTCACGCTTTGAACCCAAATTTGACGGGTCGCTTCCTGAAATTGACTCCTATCTGAAGGAAGTTCAATTTTTCTGGGAAATATTCCCCCATGCCACAGTAAAAGACAAAATCGCTTTGATAAAATTAACTTCCAGTCGGAATGTTAGTAAATTCATTGACAGACAGTCTTCCCATGTCAAGGCTGACTATCGTCTTCTGACCAAATCTCTCACCGAAGAGTATTCGGACGGGCAGAACACATTCCTCCTTGCAGCTTTCACAGTAAAGCAATCTCGACAGGAGTCTCCACTGGCTTTTTATTGCAGGCTACGTGACACGTATTTTGGTCCTAGAAATGAGTTTGAAATGGAGGAAGATTTGATCTTCAAATCACTCTTCATTGAAAATCTTCATCCCACCACCAACTATCACCTTGGTATTGCTGCATGTCCTCGTACACAGACAAGTCGCCAGCTGCGTGAATTAGCTAACCGAGCGTTTATTAAACACAAACAATCAGTGCTAAACCACAGAGAGCAGACTGAGGACTCTAATCTCGAGTCAAACTGCCAAAAACAGTTTAAGACTCCAGACTGTGACACCTGCAGCTCAAAAACAACTTCTCGCCCAACAAAGAAGCGAAGAAATTATCCAAATCAGGTCCCTAGTCAACAAGAGCATAGAAAGCGTGTGAGCACACTGTACAACCTTGAGACAGTTCATATCAATGAGCGTGAACGAGACCCTAATTATGCAAAGAGTTGCAAAACTAAACATAATTTCCAAAAGGGGGGTCACTTCACCATCCATGATAAGAACAGAAAATCAAAGTAAAACAAAAACTTTGAAACAATCTCACCAGAAGTACACGAGCAACAAAGCAGTGATTCTGAAGGTGAAGACACCAACCTGTCTTACAGTGATGGTAAAACTGAGCTAGTCACGACAGCCACTTTAAACCATCAGACCAAAGTGGAAACCTCCTTATAGCAGTCTGAACAGCTGATAAAGGATGGTGAACTTTTCCCGGGCATCCCAGAGCCCATGCTAAGCCCAATTAGCCAATCTGAGCTTAACGTAGCAGAAATTGGACCCAGCATCAAACCAAAACATGCTCTTAGTCAAAACAGTGCATCACAAATAGTGAGTTCAGAAAACGAACTTCAAAACTATTATGCACTTGACAACCAAACCAAACGTCCTTTCAGACGATTTTTATGCAACCTTCTTAAAAAGGGCCCAGATCAAAAACTTTATCTGCCCACTATCCTTGACAACGAGCTCCAACAAGAAGCAATACTTGACACAGCTGCTGACATCAGTGTTATGTCACACGTGCTTTTCAACAAATTGCAGAGAGCAATTGATGTGAACGGAAGAAAACTGAACTGCAGTTCATGCTCCCTTGAAGTCCAGCCGTACGCGGACACTAACATTGTCCTCACCAAAATGGCTCGAATCCGCTTAACAATCGGACCTGTGACTGTAGTCCATCCCTTCTTCTTGTCTTCACTCAACTCAATTCCTCTCCTTGTAGGTCAAGATCTACTTAATCGGTTTGAACCCCTAATCGATTTTAAACAGCTGACACTTTCAGCACAAGTGCAAAAACCTTTGCCTGTTGTGAACGGAAAGAACAAAAGTCAGACTTATAAGACCGCCTCAGCGGCACACAGATCTTTCCCAAACCACAGGGATCAGAAAGATAGAAAAACAGGCCTCAAATTGACACAAAACATGTCTTTAAGAGCCCAAATCAACGTCTTGTGCCGGGACACGACTCCACTGGAGCAGAAACGCCCACAGACAGACTTAGACAAGACTAACCTGACAAACAAGACTAATCTCAAAATGAATCGTCTTAGCACAGCAGTTATCACTTATGACACTCTCTTTTCAGGCTGATTCAGAACCTAAGCTCACAACTCATGGTTCTGCTCAACCCAGACCCACCCATCCCACCCCTTCTTCTGCTGCAGCCTCTGTGACCATCTCTGGCCCCTCCTCCACCCACTCCTTATTTTCCCTGTCGGCCAATGTCACACCTGCATCAGCCCTGATCTTCCTTTCTTGTCATCACTGATACAAACGCTGCTCGTGAGATTTCCTTAATGCACATCGGCCTTTGGTCCCGCCCACAGGCCCTACAGTGTCTGCTCTTTGTGTTCCAAGACACATTCACTTCGCCTGCCCTCGTGATGTGTCAAAACCACAGGGCGGTAGCTAACCAGTCAGTAAAGTCCTCTGTGAAGTCCCAAAGGCACCCAAACAAGACAAAGACATTGGCATTAGGAGGAACCCTGCTGTCTACATGCTTAAGAGCATGTGATAAAAGACACGAGAAACAGGTGCACCTGTAGCCAATCCCGCAAACGCAGAAAAACAAAATACTTGCTTTAACAACACCAGCACAGCATAGTATTTTGCCAGGTATAATGGTTAGTTCATAACCGCCCTAAAACCTGAAACAGACCAACGAAAGTCCAGAACAACGGACTTTATTTAGAGCTCAAGCTGCGCTCTTGTACATAAACATGAAACGTACAGTTTCTGTTTTGTAAATAGACACAAAATAGGGTAAAGCCCGTCCTTGTGAACCTAAACCCACAAACCTTTCAGCGTCTACACAAGCAACGCTGAGCTGCTTAAACAACAATCCCTTCTTCAACCACGGGGGGAGCAGTTCTAACTTCTACTAACCTCTTTTCCAACCCTCTAATCTTTATGCACCTTTCTTTTACTGAGGTTAATGTTCTCAATATGACTGCAACCAAACTCTGAACAACGGAGTTCAATACAGTCAGCAAACAAACAATTCTCAGATTTTGCTCAAAAATCTTTTTCTTATCAATTTTTGCAAAATATTCTTGTATTGATGTAAACCTTAGCTTTCATAGGCTTAGTTTTCAACCTCGTTTTTGTTTTGATAAGACTGCCTCGGTAAATCGCTCAACAGCCATCTCAAAATTTTTAAGAATCTCAAAATTTTGATAAATTCATGTGCATAGCCACAACTTCTCTACTATTAGCCATCGCTAATAGCAGTGAACTTAGCTCCCTGCTAAGAACACAGCCTTTATCAGCTTTCAGCTAATAGCTTAGCATTAGTTACCACCTCCAAAGACAGGTAGTTTTGCTGAAATTTCTCCAAATAAATTAGCAAAACTTTGATTTTGCAAATTTATTTTAGCATTTAAAGACTTCAACCAACATTAGTCTATGTACACCTTAGCTTTAGTGAGGCACATCCTAGCCTAACTTGCCACACAGTTAGCGTAGAACCAAGCCACCTCTGTGACAACGGACCATGGACATCTTCATCAGCGCCAAGTTGTGCCAACCTCGTATCATGGGCGAAGATTGCCACAAAAGGGGGGGATGTAGGATATGCAGATGTCCTACCCCTGTTGCCATGGTGACAGGAATGCGGGCTAGGTGTTATCTACTGCCTGTGTGGAGTTTTACACCCCTCAGAAGAAAGAGGATGTAATAGTGACAACAGAGACGCTCTGAACTTTGAAAATAACTTTTCATCAAATGACTCCTTTTGGATTACAGAGAGTAACGATTTCTCAAAGACAAACGCTAAAACGCTGAAAGACTATGCGGTTTTAGTGGTTTTACTAGACAATCATCAGATTGCAAAAATGTGTCTACCAGATGACTTTACATGTACATATTGTGATATCATGTTTAACATGTCATTTTAACTGTTTCATAACTTGTTTTGTGGACAATTTTACCTTTTGTGTAACTCTTGTGGCCTAAAGCCAGATCTCGTCTCCTTATCAGCTCTGACCCCAGCGTGCATGCTGATTGGCTGAAGCCACGGCGCCAAAACCCCTGCGGGGTAAGACAAAAGGAAAGAGCAGGGAGTTACAGACGAGTACCATCCGAGCTCCAGAGCGAGTTCCATCCGAGTTTCTTTCGAAGCTCGACCCTCCATCCAGGGTCCCACCAGCAAGGTCCATGAGGCCTTGGGAGCAGGCCTCGGGCCTAGTTAGCGTGAGCGATGCTACGCTACGGGACAAAGACTTTTCCAAGAGAAGCTAATGTTCCCTCCCGGAACTAAGAAACCTGTGCCCGTTTTTTAAAACGTGATTGATGCTGCATTACGCAAAATCAAGCAAGGACCTTTTGCAACTTTTTCAAGTCCACAGCCTTTTAGATCAGCCACATCGGTGGAGCAGCACGACGCCTTTTCATTCAGGAACGCCTCAGAGCCAAGGAGAACGCAGATCGCAGAACCGATCCAGTCCTTCTTTGGCCAGACAACGTCAGAGCCGAACTCCAGAGCAGGCCCTTGGACCCCACGCAGGCCCTTGGACCCCACGCAGGCCCTTGGACCCCACGCAGGCCCTTGGACCCCACGCAGGCCCTTGGACTCCACGCAGGCCCTTGCAGGCCCTTGGACCCCACACAGGCCCTTGGACTCCAAGCAGGCCCTTGGACTCCACGCAGGCCCTTGGACCCCACGCAGGCCCTTGGACCCCACGCAGGCCCTTGGACCCCAAGCAGGCCCGTCTCCTCAGGATCACAGCTTCTGGTTCCGTTCGTATGAATGCACCTCACAGGCTGGCTGAATTTCATCTGAGAGTTAACTCTTGCACACACCTAGATAGATCTAGAACCATCATGTCTAGTGTTTTCCTTCTGTTATCGACTCATTTGCATATTCCTGATTCATATTTATCTGTTTAATTCTTTGGTCATTAAATCTTCATAACCCACATTTGGTTAAGTGTTCCTTCATTTCCAGAAAAGGGGTCAATGTCACGGTTACGTTCTCAAACCTTTAGATCAACGAGCAAATTCATTTTTAATTAATTAATCTAGATATCTAGATAGAGTTGTTAAATTGCCGATTATCCGGCTGGTGCCCCATTCTTCTCTTAAAAATATGATTCAAACTTACCCACACTTAGGCAGTGTGTCATGTTTGAATTCTTGAGCAATTCTTTAATCAATATCAAACCTGAATGCCCCGCCCCCTTTACAAGTGGGTGGACATTCATAACCTTACAGTACTTGTACTAGTATGTTACCCTACACATGAGCCGTACTCGACTAATGGACCACAAAGACTCGACTTATGACTTGCCCTTTGTGACTTGAGCCTAATGACTTGGAATGACTTGTTTTTTACTGGATAATTATATTTCTGAAGAACAATAATCTGCGTAAATGCATTTGCACACGGTTGTTTTTTATATGTTCATCACATTAAAACCGTAACTATCACTATATCATTTTCAATATATCAACCTCTGTTTCTAAAGTTCACGTATTACTGTAGGATTTTCTGGCGCTTGGCGAAACATAACATACATTTCATCATTATTATGAATGAATTATGAATTATTATTATGCTCGCCATGTTTTTGGTGCATTATTGTCCAGAATAACGTTAGATTGAAGAAATGTTTATCACCAGATTGTTATTTTGGTGCTAATTGCTAACGGCTTTGGTGTTTCCCACATGTGATTGTCAATTGCTAAAACAGCCCTGATTTTTCATCGTTTGTGATGTTTGAAAATACATTGGTGCTAATGCCTGGCCCTGGGCTGATGAAACACTGTCGTGACGTGCCTGATGCATGTTTTCTTCTCCGTGTGTGGGGAGCAGATCTGCAGTGTTGAGAATAAGCTGAGCGAGCGACTTTGTCTTTAAACCAATGATTTTGTGACGCTGCTCTCTAATGAGCGGGTGTGGCTGTGGCTTGGCCGTCTGCCTAAATAACTATGTTTCTTCTGCTACTTTTATTCGTTCGAGAGAAAATTCTTCCTGTCAGCAGTTTCTGGTCTGGCTGTTTGAGAGGACAACGGCAGAGACCTGAGCACAAATTATGAATCAGATCAGAACCTCAGTTTCCCGACATCGATCTACAGTTGATGCTTGAACTTTAAATGCAATCATTTCTTTTTTTTTAAATATATACCAGAATTTTGTCTCCTGGAACGCTTTAGTGTGACAGGATTGGACAAGAGAGAGTCATAATTTTAGCAAAACAAAGCTAGCTCACGTTACCATGTGCCATTTCCTATTTATCAACACGTGACACTTGCGTTAAGATCCAAAATATTATATTTCCAGTGCATAATGCATCCAACATTATTCAAACCCAATGCATAACAAAATGAGTTGTTAAAATGCAGTTTAGAGGAGCAAAAAAGTGAAATAAATGCAGAAAAGTATTAGTTTCTTAGTTTCTTCAGCGACACTTGTTATTACTAAACGTCTTTTTGTGAATTGCTGAAAATATAAAACAATGATCCACGGGTTTCATAGATTATAACAAGCAGGAAAAAAGCATAATTTGTCTTCTTTATGGCTGCAACAATTAACCAACTAATCACAACTATTCGACTGTAAAGAAAATAATCGTCTTCTTATTCTGATAATCATAATCATCTGACTTATACCGACTCTGAAGCCTTTCAAAAAAACAATAAACTGTTTCTGATTTAACCTTTCTAGCAAGAAGAATTCTCGCGATTGAGAATCCATCTTGTTAAGCTCCCTCTGATTCGTTTGCAGTCCACACCAGTGGTTTAACGGGCCAATCGCATGGCATTTAGGGCCAGCAAGAGGGACTGGAACCAATCACAGAGCAGCATTTTGTTGTGGGCGGAAGTCAAAACAACTCAAGCCGAAACGAACATGGGAATGGAAAGAAATAATCGTGTGACTGACTCGACTAGTCTAAAAGATAATCATTGACTAGTCGACTACTAAAATAATCATTAGTTGCAACCCTAGTATCCAATGTCTATTACATATTATTAGTTGGGCAAGGTGAACAAATAATTTACTGATAATTGATTCTATTCTATTCTAAAACTACGTAAAGGTTGTAAAGGTCCCGTATCATGTAAAATTGACTTTTCAGAGATTTGTACCTTCTTCCAGTGCTATTGGTGCCTCGTATGGGTCCAAAGTGTTTCAGCCCCTCCTCCAGGAAGCATTCTGTACCTGTAACACTTACTGCCTGCGAACACAGCTCCTGCTCTGGTCATACAGGGACCGGACAGCCCTGAGCAATGTACCCCGGATCCCATACTGGACCACTCTGCTAACCCTAACCCTGAATTTGGGGTTCCTCTTCAGTACCCTGGAATAGACCTCACCCTTAATCATCTCACGACCCCCAGCTAAGGCCTGCGACCCTCCCTTTGAGAACCACTGGCCTGACACACTACTATTCTTCAAGTTTGTGGCAAGCATTATGAAAGTGAAACTACACTACATCACTGTAAAAGTCGTCATAATGAAGCACTGCATTGTCGGATCATTCAATAGAATAATAGCAAAACCAAGTCTAACCCAGAACTACCCAAACCTAAAATAAAGCCGTTCTAAACCACTTATGATTGTCTCTACAGTCAAACTGGTAAAGTGGGCGGTGCATTGATTGTAATTGTAGACAGCCTTTTTCCTGTTACTAAAAATACCGCTCCTTTTTAGCAGTTCTCAGAATGTGTCCTGGTCATATCTTCAGAGAGCACGCACTTTTCCCTATAAGCAGAAAATTAATGACTTGTTAAAATGACAATAAACAGGTCACATCAGGTCATCCTTCTAAAAGTCATTTTTTACATTGTCAAAATGCACAAATTTGGTTTCCTTAAGCATAACAGCATAAAACCTGTATAAAAAGTGTCACATGTAGAAATCCCGTAATTCCTTGATCGTGATAATTAAAACAAACAACTTGCTTGTCTTTAGACTGATGACATTTTTGACTTTGTTCTGTTAAACCATTTTTGTAGCGACTGCTGTTGTGATATTGGGCTTTACTTAAACGCACACACTTGAACTCTAACTTTGATGCAACCGCACAGTTTTGACCTATTGCTGAGAGGAAATCTCACACTTTTTAGTTTCAGAAGTTGGTCGCTCTCGTCTCGATGTGCTCGTGTTCTTTGTGTGGCGTGTGGAGTGTGAAGTTTATCGACAGTAGCAGCTTGTGGTGGCGTTGTGTGCTCTAGAGCAGCAGAAAGTGGGTTAAAGTGTGGCCCCCGAGATAAAGCTGCGCCACAAGAAGACACAGTCACACTCACAGCTCAGGGCCGTTTGTCCTTGGGCTGCAAAACCAATCGCAATTTAAATAGACACAATTTGCTGATTGCAAAAATATAACATTTTCAAACATCAATAATATTCCTGAACATTTCAGAATTTGTTCTAAATATCTAGTGACTACATTCAGCATTAAATTACCTCGACAATACTAATGCTTTAACTGTATTTCTGAGATTACAGGATTATTTTAGATACTTCCCCTCAATATCAAATCAACCCTCATTTATCATTATTCGTCCATGTAGGGCGGGGCAGTTAATCAAATCCTAATCACGATGTCTAATGTTTTGGAGCAGAGTTTGGGCTATTTTCTTGTGTTAAATGGCATGATTAAGAATACGTATGGCTTAAATAGACAGACAAAAGGAGAGCGAGAGGACGGAAAAAATAACTTCTTGCTAAATAAGGGTGTCGAGAATAATTATGTTTCTATCTATATATCCCCGATAAAGATGCACTTTACATAACATCACTGCTTCTCAAAAGTTTCACATCAAATACCTCCCAAGAAAACATTTACATTTCTATACCAGGTCTAAAGCCGTGGACCAAAAAGTTTAGCAAATGTAGTCTATATTAAGCAAATATCAGAACTGTAGAGGGCCTCGTGTACCACCAATGATACTTATTTCACTTTTAATTGTGTCTGTTGTCTTTATATTGTGTCCACTGTTTTTTTGTTTTTTTGTGTGTATTTTTTTAAATTTTATTTTTTATTCTGGCCCAAAGGCTTTATTTGACAGGGCAGTAGCGTGTTAAATAAAATCTAGAGAGAGGAGGGGGGAGACATTCGGCAAATGATCGAGGCCGAGAATCAAACCCACGACTCATGCACTCCTAGCAACCACACATGTGCAACCCCCTCAACCACTGCACCATCAGCGAACTCTGTTTGAGTGTGTGCGCCTCTCGATTTCCCTACAGACAAATAAAGCCGTCCATCTACGTAAAACCAGCTGCACTCTGTACTGAGCAATTGTACATTCATTTTATAGTTCATTACCATTATTTGTATTGAACATTGAGACTTTTTAAATACATAATCAACCAAATAAAGGTGACTGAAGGCTTCTGTAGGCAGAGGATATTTAGGAATAAAAATAGGGTTGGGAAAATCAGTGAGGTCTTTCCGTGTGTGAGTCTGTAGATCCTGATAAGGCTACCCCAAATAAACTGTCTGTTTGCTGTAACCCGACCCAACATTTTTCAAGGGGGTCGGACGGTAGGCAAATTCTTATTTTTTTACTTTGAAGGCAAAAAAAAAAAGATCCAAATGTTGCCATTTTTTTGACTCCGAGTGGTGGGGTCAGGCTTCAACAGTCCAGGGGTCAGGCTTCAACCGTCCAGGGGTCAGGCTTCAACAGTCCAGGGGTCAGGCTTCAACAGTCCAGGGGTCAGGCTTCAACAGTCCAGGGTTCAGGCTTCAACAGTCCAGGGGTCAGGCTTCAACAGTCCAGGGGTCAGGCTTCAACAGTCCAGGGGTCAGGCTTCAACAGTCAATGACGGAAAACGTCTCGATCAACCCGATCAGGAGACTAAATCTCACGATTTTAAGATATTTCAATCGACCTTTTGTACGCCGTTATCCTTTATTTTGGTAGCGAAGGCGAGCGGGGGGAACATGCGGGGGACACGGGCGCCGCCACGTTTGTTGTGATGACGCTGCTGGGCGTGTTTCAATCCCAGAATGCATTTGCGTGATAGAGCGTGATATGTACTATGGACACTTCCGTGGCGCCGACAGAGGCAAACTAACTTGTAAAAAGCAATATAACGGCACTTATGCGCGTCATGTTTAGTCACATACGCATGTGGAGGACTGAATATGAAGACGCACATGCGTTGCGCAGTGCGTTATCAGTCCTTTGGGATGAAAGATAGGTTTACCAACGTGATAAAAATATTCGACACAGCGGTTTATGATAGACCAGTCGGTGAGTCAGCGAAATAATCGAAAGATAAAAGATTTTGACGTTTTTTCAACAAAATGCTGATATTTTTTTTCCAGTTGGCTAGTTTCATACCGGTTCAGTCGGGTTACGGCAAACAGACATATTCTTTTGCTCAGCCTCACAACAATTACAATGATCAAAATAAAACAGCTTATTTTTTGTAGTTGACTAGTCACAATTGTTGCCTCCTAAATCTGAATACATACGGAATACTGAATACTTCCTCTTCAGTCATAACAGACAAGACAATTGTCATTCACGCCGATTCACCGGTGCAACATTTCAACATCACACTTCATTTAAATCCTCCCCACGCTGTCGGAAATGATTCACTCTTTGTGTTTTGTTTGGTCTGATGTCTGGGAAACGAACGCCGTCACTCCTGTCCATTATCATGTCTGCGGAACATTATTATTCGCTTAATCCAAAAATGAGAAAAATACGTCTTAAGTGTAAAGTAAAAGCTATAATTTGATATTGGGCCATTCTTGCATCTTGTTGGTTTCTAAAAGTGGCGTGATGAGTGTATGTAACTCCACCCCTCTTTGTCATCCTCCTGTGGTGCAGGTATAAAGAGGCTGTCACTCCTCTCCTCCTCTCACTCCTCCTCCTCTCACTCCTCCTCCTATCACTCCTCTCCCGCTCTCACTCACAGCAGCCTCTCTTCTCTCTCTTTCAGCCTACGATGCCCTAGGCCGGCAGGACAAGAAATAATGTAAATGGCTTCCAAAGTGAAAGATGCCGTGGTGTGGTACCAGAAAAAGGTAAGGCTGCTTTCTCTGTATTTGCATTTGCGCTCTGGCCTGCTTTGGTTTTACATTTGGAGGAAGAGTTTGTACAATCTTATTGCTAATAAAGAAAATAATGGGTGTATAACTTTCCACAATGCTTAAATGACACTCAAAGTTGTATCATAAAATGTGCTGTTGATTTTAAATGTAAGTGTGCAGACTGGGTCAAATAATTGAATTAAACGATTATAACTTGGGTTATTTTCCAGGGCTGCACGATATTGGGAATGATTGCAATATATCAACATTATTGCGATAGTTGAATATACTTTTTGGCATATATTATGGGATATGTGTACTGTAAATGGAATAAGGAAAGGCATGAAAAGAATAAGCCTTTTCAAGAACTGTACATGAACAGTACTCTACCTGGGTGTTGTTGCGATTATGTGTAGTTTTTGGTGATATTGATTATTGTATGAGCCGATATTGTTATATAGATCCTTTTGCTTTATATTGGGCAGCACTATTCTCTGCATCAGCGTTCCAGTTTGCGGTTGTCCTATGAAGGATCAAGCTTGACAAATATACAAGCAATTAGTTTCCTTAAAATTGCACAGAATTGATTAATAAATATAATAGAGTTAGATTATCTTCTTGACATTTAAATTGGATGATTTTTGCACAGGTGATAAATGACAATAACAAATACTGAATTTATTCATTGCCATTTTACACAAAAAATGTACATCTGAACTCTGCTCTGAACCACATGCTTTTGACTGATAAGAAATGATGATTTACTTTGATCACTTACGGTAGGTTTTTTACCCAAGTGACCAACTGTGTGGTTTATTTGACATCTAATATAGGAAACACAACGCTTACTACTGTAAATCTAAATATACATCTGTTCAATAAACATTCCACAACAATTTGTTCCTCATAAAATGTCTGTTTAAAATGATGAATATGAGTGTAACACACAACACACCTATAATTCAAAATCCCCACTAGTTCCTAATCTATTGTCATGAAACTAATTATATGTAGGGTAAATATCCTAATACTCACCTTACAAAAGTTTTCATCTGCCAGATTTATTAACTGTATTTTATTGTCAAAATCGTGATTTAAAAATACAGTACACAACAAATTTGCAATTTCTCGCTTGTCCATTTGAAACTTTATCCAACTTTTAAACTCAAATCATATCCTTTTATTGAATATTGTTTAAGATGTGTTCATATTTCAGAGCACACATACGTACACATACACATGTACCCTGCAGCACACATACACATGTACCCTGCAGCACACATACACATGTACCCTGCAGCACACATACACATGTACCCTGCAGCACACATACACATGTACCCTGCAGCACACATACACATGTACCCTGCAGCACACATACACATGTACCCTGCAGCACACATACACATGTACCCTGCAGCACACATACACATGTACCCTGCAGCACACATACACATGTACCCTGCAGCACACATACACATGTACCCTGCAGCACACATACACATGTACCCTGCAGCACACATACACATGTACCCTGCAGCACACATACACATGTACCCTGCAGCACACATACACATGTACCCTGCAGCACACATACACATGTACCCTGCAGCACACATACACATGTACCCTGCAGCACACATACACATGTACCCTGCAGCACACATACACATGTACCCTGCAGCACACATACACATGTACCCTGCAGTACACATACACATATACCCTGCAGCACACATACACATGTACCCTGCATCTTGTGGATGCGGTTGTTTGGCTCTGGACTTCAGGGTGTTGTGTTTCGCCTTGTTCCATCGTTTCAGATATCAGATCCTCCACTGGACTCCCACACCGCCCCCCTCTTTCTGCTCACTTTACACATGTCCCCCTGTCCACTTGTCCACCTGTCCACCTGACTCTCTGTCCCTCTGTCCCCCTGTCCACCTGTCCCCCTGTTCCCCTGACCCCCTGTCCACACTGCCCCCCTCTCTCTGCTCACTTGTCCACCTGACTCTTTGTCCACCTGTCTCTCTGTCCACCTGTCCCCCTGACCCTCTGTCCACTGGTCCCCAGTGTCCTCTGCTTATGGTCTGGTTTGACCCGTTGTTGTGAGGCATTGGACTGTATGTCTACTATGAGTAAAAAAAAACATTGGACTTTCTCATTTTCATTTCAATGTGAAGCCATTTACATTATTTCTTAGTGCTACTTGTGTTCTTTTTATTGACTCGAGGCTTTGTTCTGGTCTGGTTTCTTATTATTATTATTATTAGGCCCGAGCGCCACAAGCAGGCGAGAGGCCTATTAGTTCCGTAAGGCTGCAAAAGTGCGCACACAGTGCGCACGAAATCGAGCACAAAGCGCTCGCTCACTTCCAAACACTCACTAACGCACTCCTCCACTCATGCACGTCCCGTGCATACTAATTAGTAGTAGGAAAATGGAACATTACCGTTGTAAACAGGCAAAGCCCGTGCAAAAGTGCGCTCTAAACGAGTGCTTTATATAGCTCACAAATACGTTCCCCAGCTCTTGTATGAACCGGGCATATAAACATGTAATGCAAAAATTGAACATTATTACTGTTTAGAGGGCCAAAAACACAAAGTGGGCGGAGCCCACTCAAAATCAACGAAAGTACCCGTCAGTGACCAGGGACCCACACCATGAGGTAGGAAAGCGCGAGCGCTTTCCGAAAATGTTTAGTTTATGATATTTGAAAAATGGGAAACATTGTTCTTTCTTCTTCTTCTTCTCGGGACCAACCCCCCCATTTTTCACCCAGTGAACATTGACGAAAAGTCACAAAAATGTGCACACCTCTAAAAATCATGCCTCTCTACATTCTGGCCATCTCCTTTTTCTTAAATTAAAAAAATTGGCACGTCAGCGCCCCCCAAATGTACCAAAAATGCATTGAGGAAATAACCCCCCAAAAAATCTGATGTAGAATCATGAAATTTGGCGCAGAGGTAGATGGTGACAAGAGAAGTAAAAAATATTATTACGGCAACGCTGTCCGCCCAACCAAATGTCGGCCATATTGGTTCAAAAATGGCTAAACATGACTCTGGAGTTTTTCCAAATGTCATACTTTTACGAACTCCTCCCAGGGCGTTGGCTCTAAAAAGCTAATATTTGGTGAAAATGGTGCTGAGGAGTGGGACATCAAAAATTATTCAAATTACCTTGATACCTGTCACAGTCTGTAGCTAGAATTTCAGAAATGTCCCAAATTTTAAATTTGCTGCCGTTTGCGCAGATAAATTCCGAATTGCGTCAAATTAGAATCAGTTGTTAAACTCTTTGCCCTAAACCTACTTGAAGTGAAATGAATTAATTTGGCGCGACAGCGCCCCCTACAGATTTTATATGGAGGTTAAATGTTTAGTTTTGTGAAATTTTATGAAATTTGACACGGGAAGGCGGTCGCACATTCTCTTCTGTGTTTTATGATAAATTTTTCACTTGGCCCCGGCCGTCCAGACCGGTGAACTTCAGAGCACTTTGGAAAAGTTCAGGGCCTGGCTCTTGGTCCAAAGGCAGAGTTCTGAGCAACTGACGTCAGTTGCTCAGTCTGCTCCTTCATGTCTGGCTCCTCTTCACTTCTATTGAAACCTCTGCACCTCTTTCTCTGGAACTGCTGCCGTCAGACTCGTTATTCTGGTCTGAAAAGGTTTCTTTTAAAAGCTCTACAAGATTCTGGTGATTTCATTTTTGCTATGGTCTTTGTTTGATTGACAGCTAGCACGCCCCTTTGCTAAGCGGGAAGGGGCGGATACCTTCTACAGCTTCACTCCTGATTGGCTCTATGGTTGCCATGAAACGCACATTTGCTTTTCTAAATATGTAATATGGCTATAAATTATGGGGGGGAATGGAACCAAACATTATAGTGTTGCTTTGTGTTTGTCCACTGATATATACAGTTTCAAAGTGTGTGTCAATTAGAAAACAGGAACAGGAAACAGCTGATGTTAACGTGTGCTAGTTTTGTTAAGCATGTCAGCTCAAGATATAAGTTAGCATCAGTGGAAATATGGCAGTTTATCACAAGATTAAGTTTGTTGAGATATTATTATTTCTTGTTTAGATCTGCTTTTTGCAGTCTTGTTCTCGTCTGCGTTTGCGTTCTCTCTTTTTCCAATCCTCTCACTGTTGTGCTTTTGCAGCATTATCTATACCTTAGTTACACCTTAGCTACACTTTAGCTAAAGTGTTCCGGGAGCCAGAGAGCTGGACTGCTTTGAAAGCTAATGCCCTGTGCATTCTGCGTTGGACCCCTTAAATTAGCTTAAGACAGTGGGGACACTTCCGGGACGTTCCAATCTGCGCCTAAGTGAGTGTTGAATCTTGGCTTATTATGGGAGTTGTACGATGATTTAGAATTGGATTTACTTCACTTTGTACAAATGATGCTCTACAAATAAACTTGCCTTGTGGAATAAAGCAGGGCAGTCCTGCTGAGATTTCTCTTCTCCTCTGACTCTTACATTATGCAGTCGACCGGTGCATCGGGAGCCTGTCGGGTCAGTGGTCACAGTGACGACATCATAGACTCGCTCACACCTGTAACCTGTCCCCGGGGCCCCCCACCTCTGACGTGCAGAACACACTGTTGACATGCAGCGGCCCTCGGCACAAGAAGGGGAGCTCTGTGTGCAGCCAACAGACTAATCCAAGTACTTTATTTTCGACCTGCTCTGCGTCAACAGATGGAACAGCAGGTGCACTAACTTGAATAGTTTATAGGTTACTTTATAGTGCATTTTGAAACCATCTTAAAGGTTGTCAGGTGCTAATTATTTATTTGTTTGGTGAGACAGTCCCTGTGGAAAATATGAATTATAGTTTTATATCAGTCAAGTTGCAGTTTGTGAAGAAGAATTGATAAATAAAAGGTAAAAATTATAGGTAGTGTTCTTAAACAGATTCCTTCCGTGATGTCATCAATATGGGACATTCCATCAAAATTAAAGAGACAATTTACACGCACCGGACACATTTTTCTGACAGCTTAAACAATCAAAGGTGGTCTCAGTGCCCCTTTGGTACTGGCAACCCTTTTCGTACCTAAGCTCAATGGTTCTTGCACAGGCAGAAACCACTTATTTTGAAACTATTATTTGAAATTTTACGGTTAATATTCTTTCTTATTATTGATATTTACCTTACCTGTACCTACCTATGTCCCATCTGCTGCTCATGTCCAACCAGGAAGTACAATTGTAAACGGTGTTATGTCAGCTATTATTATTTGTCAAATAATTGTGTAGTTTATATAGATTTTTGTGTAGTTTATATATATATATATATATATATATATATATATTTGCCCTTGTTTCCAATATGGTTGCTAGGTAACAGTAATGGACCTACCTGTACCTACGTATGTCACATCTGCTGCTCATGTCCAACCAGGAAGTACAATTGTAAACGCCATACTCATAATTAAGACGACCTTCAGTACTAGAGAACATTTTGTGATTTTTTAAAATAAAAATTCAGCTGTTTGCAACATTAACATTTGTGAAAACTCAAAATGTAAGTTTTATATTGAAGAAACACGTGTCTTGTCCTCCAGAAACTGCGGGCGGAACTGTCTAAAGTGGTTGGAGAGTTTGACCTGCGCGCACCTTGTCCATGTATGAATTGTGCCATTGTTTGGTGTTGATCAGAAGGGCAAATGCTGCAGGTTTGCCATCTCGCTTCCATCAGTTTATAGTGACTAATTTACCATCACGAAGTGTGGAGGGAATGAATAATGACAACAATGGTGCTTTGAGAGGCATTGAGTAAATACAAGTGCATAATTTGTTCATTCAAATATTGATGTGATAGTGACCTTCAGTATAATAATTTAGTATAATTTATAACATAAAGCAGACGCACACCATGTCCTGACCTCAGTGGGTTTGTACCTTTAGTGGTGTATCTAATTAATATGACAGGATGGATGATACTCGATGGCTTGGTGCCGTTCTAAACGATGTCTGTATCGAAACATCACATGGTACCGGCTCATAATGTGCCCCACTTTGTCTGTTCACACCATTAAGATGTAATAGTCTGCATAGCCCTTTGAGAAACGCTCTGTGCGCTCCACCACCAGCTTTTGTTTCACTTTCCCTTTTGTTAAGGTGCACATGCGAGCGCGGGCAACTTGTTAAAATACTATTTGATTGTGTATTTGTCTTATATTGTCTATTCAAATTTGCAAAATGTGTCTTATGCAACTGGTGTAAATTCCCAACATGAAGTAAATTGGGTAAAAATAAGAATATGCAGTTTGTTCACACTTTTTGGATCTGGTTTGGACATGTTTTAGTTATGCCAGACTTGGTTCAGTCTCTAGATCAGGGGTGAGCAATTATTTTCCTCCGAGGGCCATATTCAAATCCAGGCAAGTAGTGGAGGGCCGGCCCGCAATCATTGGTGTGAAAAAATAAATAAATCAAAATTAAAAATCAAATAAAATATCACCTTTCTGTCAAATATAGGCTATTGAATCTATTATTTAATTCATTACATGTCATCTTTATTAAGGATACAAGTGCAGACAGATGTTACAGACAGTTAAAAAATAGAAACTAAAATCTTTCTAGGGGCCGGATTAAAACATGCCGAGGGCCACATCTTGCCCCTGGGGCCACAAATGCCCAGGTCTGCTCTAAACACTAAAGAAAACATGTAGCATCAGTCAAATCAAGAGGTTTATTTGTTTTGGAGGGTTTTTCATGCAATTTTAAGTTTCTTTTCTATTGTGTTTAAGAAAAAATGGTCTCTGTTCTGTTCCTGGTGCCGCTTATATGTCACCAACACAAAAGTACCTGATTTGAAGTGCTAAGGGACTATTTCCACACCATTTTGGGACATTCTTCTCTACCATCATAACTCTGCCATTGTATTTGTGCTGAGTCAGAGCAGCTCATGCCCCAACACAAGTGTCCTGGCTCGTGCGGAGGTTTCCAGGCTTAGGTAGAAGTGGCAGTGCAGTAAATTAGCTCAGGGCTTGTTTGTTCTACTGCGTGTTTAAAGTCTTATTTTCGGTCCTAACGTGATATCCTGCAGTCTGTGTGGCTTAGACAAACAATACAGAGTTATAGAGTAGATTTTTTTTTTTTTTTTTAATCTTTGGTATTCAGTTGTTTTACAGTTACATTATCACCTATAATAGAAGAAGAGAGTTCAAAAATGTTTTTTTAAGGGCCGATATGTAAGGCAGATTTAGATTATTTTCCCCAACGTATACAATTTACATTTAATAAAAATGTACAATCTACAAACTCATCCACTCCCTTGTAAGGAGAAGAGCTTTGTCGTCCCATTTTGTGCTACTTTCTTCACTCTTTGCTGGAGATTTAAGGCCAAAAGATGAGCTCAAAAGTTCAAATGTCGACCTGATATATGGGTCTATCTGTAATGATTTGTTCATAAATGTTCTAAATTCGAATCAAGAGTCTTTTTTTCCCCAAAATGCTGTCTAATTAAATCAAGCAACACAAAGTTCAAAACCATAATACAATACAATGAACAGTGCTAACAATAAAACTAATTGTACAGAATAAGTGTCTCTACATTACTGAGTGTTAAAGGCCAGTCTGGATATACTTTTTGAGCTTAGATTTAGTCTGTGATGGTGCTCACATCGAGGAGCAGCTTGTTCCAGAGACGCAGAAAGCTTCAAAGTCACAAAGTTTGAGAAAACAAGTTTTAACATGTTCAAGTTGAATACAGATTTTACTGATAACAATTGTGATGCTAATGTATTCTTGATTACAAAACCGTACAGGCACAATGGATGATTTATAATGGGTGTTTTGGTTCTGAAGCAGTTTGAGCCTCATCTGAGCCTTTCATTTGCGTTGCCAGTTACAAAGCTGAAATCCAGTGTGTTTAAACCTGGGCTTTGGACAAAGACTTGTCCTGTTTTGGGGCGGCAGGAGTCGGGTGCTCGTCTTCTGGACCCACAGGTTGGCGGTGCCATCGCAGCTATGTTAATGGGTGAGTGGTCTCTTGATGTAAAGCACTCTGAGACCCTTGAAGGAAGAAAAGTGCTATATATATATTTGTGACCATTTTTCTCATCTACCCAAAACATGCATCTTGCTTTCACATGATGTCATCAGCATTAGCGAGGGGTGTGACAGTAGCTGGAGGCACTGCTCCGTTTGAAGCTCTGTGACTCAAGTTAGACTTTAATCTGAGCCTTGTTTCAACACAGTCGGACCAAAAAGAACTGACTTAGTTGAATTTACAAGTGAGTTCATTTTGCTGTTACTAAAGTCCTGTAGTTTCAAGGACCTTCCATTGACGTACTGTTGACAATGTCTGCAGATTATCAAAGGAAAAGTCCCTCATGGAGACATTTGAACAAATGTTCTCCTGGCAGGTTGCCCAATGGCATTTATGGATGCGTTTCTGCACCGGGACAACAAAGTATAACTTAACCTACTTAAACGGTCATTATTTCAGGCCCACCACCCACTTGTCTTCATGTAGATGATATTGCTTTGCCTGGAATGTTAAAAAAAACTTGTTTTATCTGATTCTCTCCATGGAGAAAGACAAGTGTGAGTGAAGATAAATACAGCGTATGATTTGATGAGTGAACAGTGTTAGAAAATGGTTAAACCCCTTTTTAAACCTGAGGCAGCATTTGTTGCCAGTGATTTGTTTGTTAGTGTAAAGTCATGTTGACCATCACACAGGTCAGTTTTAAATTGTGCCTTTGAACGGCCCAGAGAGCATTACTTTAGAGTCTTTGACCCACCAGAAGGACACACCCACAGACGCATGCAAACATGTGGCACAAGACTTTCCACTCTCAAAACTACAAAAGGGAACTTTCTGGAAGTCGCATTCATTACTTGTTACTTAATTTCCACGTATCAAAACGCTAAATATCTGGCACTAAATCACATCATCAGTCTAAGAATTATAACATTTAAGGATTTCCCCTTTTAGTGGTCCATTTCATAAGAGCAACAGATTTGTGCGGGAAAGATCCAACACTACAGTTAATGTTTTCAATTAAATGTATTTTTGTAAGGCCCAAAATCACAAGAGCAGCTGTCTCAGAGGTGACAGTGAAAAACACATTATACAATGTTCACTGGGACGTTCACTGGAAAAAGTACCAAACCTCTTTGGGGGAAAAACCAACAAGGAGTTCCTCGGTGAAGGAGAGCTCCGACTCCCTCAGACGGACAGACGGACGCCGGGCCCCGTCCTTTTGATTCTAAACTCCACAAAGTTTGACCTGTTGGTAATCTTGCGGCTGCATTTTGAACCAAAGCTTTTTATGGGGCTTTTTTTGAACATGCTGCGAGCAGAGAGTTACAACAACTACAACTGTTTCAAGGATTTCAGAGACAAAGGGAAGATTTGAAATAGGTCAGTAGTTTACCAATAGGTCAGGTTAAATAAAAAAAAACAATGTAATGTTGAGCATAGCTAAAGTAAAGATGGTTGGATGCTTTGATTTTTTTGAAAAGCCACGCTTACTGATTATGTTAGCTCTATTAAACACTGTTGAAGAGTGGATTTTGTTATTTTTTTATGATATTAAATTTAAAATGGACTTTACAAGATAAAAAGCACATGAACACCAGTCAGAACCTAGACTCATCTGAGAAACCCGACGACAACATGAACGCAGCATAAATCCCATATACACACATATATAGACACACACACACACACACACACACGAGTCCTAGTCTTTATAGACAGACTGCAGCAGCAGCAGCAGCAGCATATCTCCCTCTGCGTGTCCCACACACTGCAGAAGCTGTGCAGTCATGTAACAGATATACACAATGTAATCCCTCTCCTCTGTGCTCCGTTGCCATGGTGATCTCTGCAGCACCTTCACTGTACATTTGACTGAACTCTAGATGCCAGTGTTGATCCTTAGGTTAGTCCTGCACAATCAGAATTATTAAAGGCAATTGTCTGCAGCAGAAAAAGTCCATAAACAATTAATTTTATTTAGTTTTTATTAGCGCTGCACCATATCGTAAATCAGAGCAATATGGCTGTTAAGTGCTGCGATATCGATATTGTAATTTGGGCTGTGCAATTAATACCATTTTGATTAAGATAACAATTATTACATCTAACAATGAATAATGTTCTATAATCTATCGGCTCTAATTGTAATAACAATTTTGACCAAATCATTTCAGTCACATAAAAACAAAAATGTTCATCCCTGTCAATCAAACTGTGTCAAAATATAAACTTTACAGAGAGACACGGGACCAAACTCAGACTGAACCAGGACCAGA
>NW_027315834.1:4703152-4825652 GCF_026437365.1 Eucyclogobius newberryi
TAGTCTCGGCCTGTTCTCATTCTTCTTCCTCCTGTATCTGCTCCTGCACCACAGTCTGTCCCATGCTCACATTATTGCCTCTGTGTCTCCTGTTGACAACATCGAGCCGGGGCCACGTTGTGCACACCTCATATGATGATCCCACTGATGTAACATTGATTTGCATCTGTTGTTCTCTCTCTTTGTTTTACTGTTTATTGTAGATTTGCTCCATAAGTGGAAAATTATACAGACTATTAAACTATTTATTAACATTGGATCTATGTGCATGTGCAGGGCTGGGACATTTGGTTGTAATTGGTGTGTGTATTTGAATTTGAAAAATGAGCGAGTTATAAGGATAAAACGGCAGTTCAAAAGAGATATTTGCGACCAAATTCAGCACTAATTCTTAAATGAACTACTAATGAATTTGTCAAAATCCTTGCAAAATGTGCAAAGCAAAAAATACAAACTTTTGAATTGAACTTTGACTGGACCGTTTCTCCTCCTGTGGCTCTATGTAGGGCACGGACTCGGACATGGTGAAGTCCTAATTAACCTTGGTTAAGTTGCAATTCTAGAGATGATGTGCGTTTTGCCTTGTGTCTTCAACCTTTATTGCCATGTGATTAGGGCTGTGCAATTATTAACATTTTAATTGAGATTTAGTGATTTATATAATGTTCAATGATCAGCTTGGGTCTCTTTAATCCAGCAGAGTTCAGTTCAACGTTTGACCATTTAATACCTTTTTTTTGTCAATAAAATCTCTTTCGATATCAATTTGTTTGTATCTTTTTAAATAATCTTTCTCTAACCTAGTCTTTTTCTCATCAGATTGGCGCCTATGACCAGCAGATATGGGAGAAGTCTGTGGAGCAGCGAGAAATCAAGGTACAACCCACCTTTTTTCACCGTCCCGTAATTATCCGCCGTTTGCAAATATTCCTTGTTATTTTTCCTTTATGTTCATAACTTCTGTCTTGACCTCTTGTTTTGACGAGCTTTGTCTTTTCCAGCATTACTATTTCTTGTCTTTGTCTTTGTTCCTTTAACCTTTTCCTTTCTGCCTCTTTCGGTTGCCATTTTCTATCCATCTCATCCCCTTCTTCCATCTCTGTCCCCTCAAAAGTTTATTTCTCTGGTGAGTACTACAAACTGGTGATGTTTGAAGATTTGGTAACTGCACGTCAGCTGACCCAGGAGCCAGAACAGACTGTCAAGATTAACAAACTATTTACCGTACCGTTCGGGCTATAGAGCGCTCCTGAATAAATTATACAAACCGCTGCTGTCAATAAGCTGCAGGCGCCCACGTTGTAACATGAGATATTTACACATATAGTACACGGTAGTAATGTCTTTTGAACGGTCCGCTGCGCCACAGGTCTAATTACACTAATTTCTCAGTGAATCTGAGTTGGATTGTAATAAAACACAGCATTTTGAAGCTTAAACCCATCACAACTGTCCCTACTGTCCGCTCTGTCCTTGATGACTCTGTGTGAGCTGATTTACCTGTGTTTGTGTCTTCACATCTGGTTCATCTGCTCCTGAGTGTCATGTTTACACTGACAGATTGTTACACGGTAGCGAGCCAGGTTTTCCGCGTCTAGATTCTCTTCCTCGTTGGACCCATTTCTCTGTGAATATGAGTCTGATTGTAATGAAGCACACATAGAGTTTTGAAGCTTTAAATATAGATGCTTCCACTGTCCACTTGCGTCCTCTTCCACAGTGTGTCAAACGCTTGTGCTTCCTGCCAGAGTGCCCCCCGGTAGCCGTTCTATCTATATCTAATCTATAAGTTAGACGCACCGTTGTAATGACCGCAGGGTTCAAAGCGTGGGAAAAAGTAGTGGCTTAAAGTCAGAAAAGTACGGTAGCAATGAATTCAGATTTGTTGTTATATATCACACTAGAATAAGATATAAAAAAAGCGGATATGAACAGAAAATAAATATTTTTTCACCAAACACTGACTTGTGATAAACTGCTCTAGTTCCAGTGATGCTAACGTATATGTTGATTCCACATGCTTAGCAAAACAGAGCTAGTTCAGTTAGCATCAGCTGTTTCCTGTTTATCGATGCGTGACATCTGCTTTCTCAAGACACAAAATATTATATTTCCAGGGCATAATGTATCCAACATTATCCACACCCAATGCATTACATAAAGAGAGGTTAAAACGTGGTGTAGAGGCTTTGCAAAGAAGTGAAATAAATGCGGAAAAAGCTGAGGCTAAACCAGAAGCAGTTTCTTGTTTACTTGAGTTTTAGCCACGTCTCAGTGACACAAACTTTGACTGAATGTCTTTTTGTGAATTGCTGAGATCAGCCTCATCATTCTTTGTATTTATCATTCAATCATTCAACTTTAAAATAAATGAAAACATGTTGTTGGATTCTGCATCCAAAATCGACCGTTGACTTCAATCCAAGATGGCGCCCTGGTGTTTCGGTGTACTTTATTTTGTCTGTTTTTGTGCATAAATGGTGTGTCCGCGTGCTCTTACACCTGTGAAGAGCTCTTATCCATCAGAACCAGAACTCCCATGGATCTAGTTCCAGTTTTTTTTAGCATCTGCTGCAGAATTGGTCTTTTTTTTGGCCAAAAGAGTGAGACGCCACAGACGAGGAAAAAGAGCGGGGGCCCTCGTAATTGGGATTTTCCTTTCTAACGTGAACTCACTCTCCACCAAACTGGATGAACTGGTGCTGCTTGAGATGAAACAGAGACTTTTTTCATCTCCTCATGCATTCTGGCCTCTGTTTACATTCCACCAACGTGCAGGAGGCGGAGCGCGCGCTCACGGACCAGGTCCTGAGTGTGGAGTGGACCTTCCCCACTCCTTGTGTATTATCCTGGTGATTTAACAAGGGGAATCTCAGCCATGAACTACCAAAGTACAGACAGTTTATTAAAGTCCCGACCAAAGACCAGAACACGCTTGAGTCACAGCTACACAACAGTCAGTAGCGCATTTTGCGCCGTCAGACCCCGTCATGGTTCACCTGATCCCCACGTACAGACAGAGGCTGAAGCTCTCCAAACCTCTAGTGAGGACTTCTAGAAGTGGACCAGTGAGTCAGTGGAGGAGATTGGACATTACAGACTGTGTACTCATCCAAACCATCTGTGGCAGCTCTGAAAACCAGACACTGTGACGTCATACATTCAATTCTGTGAGGACAGCATTATACGAACACACACCAAAGTCACTTTCAACAGTGACAAACCAGGGGTTCACACCCAAACTTTCAACAGTGTGAACCAGGGTTTCACACCCAAACTGAGACCGTTGAGGAGGCAGAAGGAGGCAGCGCACAGGGCCGGTGATGGAGAGCGCTATAAAGATGCAAAGTATGGATTTCGCAGGGATGTGTCAAGAGCTAGATTTCAGTACAAGCTCCGGCTTCTTACCAACGAACAAGTCAGATCACAGCTGACCCTTCTCACCCTGGACATGGACTATTTGAGCCACTCCCCTCAGGCAGGAGGCCACTCCCCTCAGGCTGGAAGCCACTCCCCAGGCAGGAGGCCACTCCCCTCAGGCAGGAGGCCACTCCCCTCAGGCAGGAGGCCACTCTCCTCAGGCAGGAGGCCACTCCCCTCAGGCAGGAGGACACTCCCCTCAGGCAGGAGGCCACTCCCCTCAGACAGGAGGCCACTCCCCTCAGACAGGAGGCCACTCCCCTCAGACAGGAGGCCACTCCCCTCAGGCAGGAGGCCACTCCCCTCAGGCAGGAGGCCACTCCCCTCAGACAGGAGGTTTCGGTCAATCCGGACCAGAACCTCCCACAACAGTTTCTTTCGTTGGACTCATGAACACTTCCTAAATACTGTCACTTTAACTAAATGGAGTGTCTGCAGAGCCGCGGCGCGCGGCCGAAACCCGCACCCGCCGCCCCGGAGGTCTGTACCTGGGCGAAGGTGTGGCCCCAGCCCGCCACAGGAGCAGACACGGAGAGCGGGGCACCGGCTCCACCCGGAGAAAAGCAGCCCCATACAACCAAGGTACAGCCCCGTTTCTCTGCTTTCCCCGCTCCACAGACGGGGGCGATCTGGTCACAAAACTGGACTCAAATGCGTCTTGATTGGGCTAGAGCAACGCCGGCGTCTGGTATGTGGACTGCCGCTTCTGTCCCAACGTCTTTGTTTTGTTAGTCGTTTCCATTGTTTTGTTTTGTTCCCGCGTCTCTGTGTTGTCTTCTGTCTACATCCCTGTTCCTTAACTTCATCGGACATTACTGCACCGTCCATCGCTCATCTCCTCCCTCACTCCTGGACTATCTACTGCCCTAGCCGCCAGCTAACAGCTGGCTTAACACCTGCTGAGGTCCGTCATGGTATCGCGGGGCCTCCCTGCCATGCAGACAAGGTCTGGGGCAACCAACGCCACTCACTCCACCAGCTTCAACACCCGGTCCACTGCTGCTTTTTCACAACTCTCTGCCCACCAGCTTCTAGTTAACCAGCTTCTAGCCACCGCCAACATTCTAACTGGATTACTCTCATCTGCTGCTACGTTTCATCTGCTGCTATGTTCCATCTCCTCCTCGGACTATCACTCCCGCGCCTCCAGGCCACCGTTCCACCAACTTCTCGCCTACTCACCTACACCGCTGCTGACCTTCACCTCCTCAACCATAACCACCGTCTCCCAGCTGCTGCTGCCTCTGCAGCTAGCTCAGCTGGGATCCTTCGCCGGCCCCGCTACATCCACCGGGGCTCTGGTCTCTCCCATAACCAACACTCCAACGACGGCTCACCTATCCCCTCACTCTGGACTAGTTTTCGCCCCCCCGTCACCCCCACCTGCCGCACTGCCAACCTCAGCAACCTCCGCCCCCCTACCGTGACGCTCTCCAAGCCGCCAAATCTGCCCACCTCTCCACCCTCATCAACAGCTCCCACCGGAGCCCTCGCACCCTGTTCTCCACCGTCAACAAGCTGCTCCAGCCACCGGACATCACTCCACCCTCCTCCCCTGACCTCTGCAACTCTTTCCTCCTTGCCTTCAATGACAAAATTTCCAAAATCAACAGCTCCATGACTGCCGTCTCCATTAACTCCATCACCACCCCCACCCCTGCCCCCCCCTCTCACTGACCACCCACCCTTCCCTCCCCTCACCACCTTCTCCTCTGTTAACTCCTCTCATATCATAGACCTCATCACCGCTTCCAAAACCACCACCTGCTCTCTCGACCCCCTCCCAACGACTCTAACCAAGGCCTGCCTCCCTGCTCTCATCCCTCATTTCACCACCCTCTTCAACCAGTCTTTATCCCTCGGCCATGTTCCTTCCATCTACAAACTGGCCTCCATCACCCCCATCCTCAAAAAACCCACCCTAGACTCCGCCAACCTCTCCAACTACAGCCCCATCTCCAACCTGCCGTTCCTCTCAAAAACGCTGGAACGCATCGTCGCCGCCCAACTTCACACCCACCTCCAGTCAAACAACCTCTATGAACCCCTCCAATCTGGCTTCCGCCCACTTCACAGCACTGAAACAGCCCTGGTCAAAGTACTCAACGATCTCCTCACCTCTGCAGACTCCGGAGGCCTCAACGTCCTGTTACTACTAGACCTCAGCGCAGCCTTTGACACTATAAACCATTCCATCCTCCTACAAAGGCTGCGCCAACTGGGTGTTGAGGGCTCTGCACTTGACTGGCTCACATTCTACCTCACCAACAGGCAAGAGTTCATTTCCCTCTCCGGTCACTCATCCACCCTCTCCCCAGTAACGCAGGGGGTCCCCCAGGGCTCAGTCCTCGGCCCCCTCCTCTTCATCTGCTACATCTTCCCCCTTGGTCACATCCTCCGCCAACTCAACCTGGACTTTCACTGCTACGCTGACGACACCCAGATATACCTCACCACCAAATCCACCCAAAATCCTCCCCTCAGCCACATCGAAGCCTGCATCTCTACAATAAAATCATGGCTCACTCTCAACTTCCTCAAACTGAACAGTGACAAAACAGAGCTCCTCCTCATTGGCACCAAATCCACTCTCAATAAAACTGGTCCCTTTTCACTCAGCATCGACACCTCGACCATCACCCCCTCTACCCTGGTACGCAATCTCGGTGTCATCATGGACCCCACCCTCTCCTTCACTCCCCATGTCAGCCACATCGTCAAGACCTCATACTTCCACCTCCGCCGCATCGCCAAAATCCGACACTGCCTCACCCTCCCCGCTGCTGAATCCCTCATCCATGCCTTCATCTCCTCCCGCCTCGACTACTGCAACTCCCTCCTCACTGGCATCTCCTCCCATTCCCTCCATAGACTCCAAATGGTCCAAAACTCCGCTGCCCGCCTCCTCACCCACACCCGGTCCCGTGATCACATCACTCCCGTTCTCCGCTCTCTCCACTGGCTCCCCATCAAGCAGCGCATAAACTTTAAAATACTCCTCCTCACCTTCAAAGCTCTTCACCACCTTGCCCCCCCCTACCTGTCTGACCTCCTCATCCCCCACCGCCCCACCCGAGCTCTCCGATCCTCCTCCTCTCTCACCCTGACTGCACCAACATCCCGACTCAAAACTTTTGGCGACAGAGCATTCTCCCGAACAGCACCCCGACTCTGGAACTCCCTCCCCCAACCTGTCCCACTCTCCCTCACTCACAACATTCAAATCCCGCCTCAAAACATACCTCTTCACCCAAGCCTATGACCTCCCCTACCCCTAGCCTCCTCTACCCCATTGCCTACTCTTCTACCCCCTGTTACATCCCCATCTTTTTCTCTCTACTTCTTCTGTCTTGTTCATTTTATCTGTATATTAATGTGTTCTGTACGTGTTGTCCCCCCCTGTCTGTAAATACCCCCCTTTTTTATTATGTTCAGCGTCTTTGGGTCACTGAAAAGCGCTATATAAATAAAAGTTGTTATTATTATTATTATTATTATTATTATTATTATTATTATTATTATTATTATTATTATTATTATTATTATTATTATTATTATTATTATTATTATTATTATTATTATTATTATTATTATTATTATTATTATTATTATTATTATTATTATTATTAACAGAGCAGACAAAGTAGCAGTAGCAGTTTTACAATGGTGTGAAGCTAACCCTTTTTAGGAAGTGGAACAGGTTTAAATTTAGCTCTGAGGCTAAGCGGGTCTATTACAAAGCACCATCTACTGGAGGATACAGGGACATGGTAGTTCGTTGTGCAAAGTATTTAGATTTAGTTCATATTTAGAACATATATGTTCATATTTTAAAGAATTTAAATCTGAAGCTCTGTGTTGAAACTATTGGAATTTAGAACATTGTTAGTGAGAATGAACTAAAATGGAATGCTTAAAATGGTATGTTTTGAAAGCAAACATACAGATTTGATTCTAATTCTCCCCAAAATAATATGTTGAAATTCACACCCGTATTTTTAGTTTATATTAAGTACAGTTTGCCACAATGCACTTCATTTACATTTGCCTTCACTCGATCACAACATGTAGTTAGTGGAACTTAAAGTAGTTTAGGAGATGAAGGAGAGAGAGTGATGCAGAGATAAAGACTAAAGAGAATCACATGGACTGCAAATATTTACCCAACAGAATTCTCTTTGCAAACAACAAATTACTCTGTTTTAAAGCTGCCAAACCTGTAGTTTAGAGGTCTACAAACATGTTCTAAAATACAAGGACTTATTGGATTAGTTTAGCAGTTTGTATTTTAGTCTTCTCTCCTGGACAGGTTTAAAATGTGTACTTTGAACAGAATCCAACTGTTCAAACACGAATGCCAAACCTGATTGCAATATTTGTCAGAAAAATCCAAATGGAGAGAGAGGACGGGAGTTGTTAATTGTACAGAACTCGTCTGTAACTGGCCCCGGTATTGATCCATAAGTTTGATCCACGAGCGGTCACTCCTCACATGGCGGGCGGGCGCTCAAATGCTTTGCTTTTGGAGATAAGAGCAGTAATAAAACTCTACTATCAGTGTAATAAATAAACCATAATAGACTATAAGTAAATACAACTGGGTCTAGTGTTTTATACACGGCGTGGGAACCATTGATTAGGACTCTACAAAGCAAATATAAGCAATAGTTATACATATTGGAATTACTTTTTTTATTCTTATAAACACATTCATTGTTTTCTATCCAAGCCTTCAAATATGAGTGATGCATTTTTTAATGTCTTATTTTTTTTTGTTAATATTTTCTTAATTTTCCCCTCCAATTTTCAGAAACAAATGAACACAAAACAACCAGAGAGTGAAAATCAAAATAGTAACACAAGTAGACATAAACTTAACATAAATGCAAACCAAATCATGGCACATTTAAATAATAATAATAATAATAAAAGTCCCATTTGGTCCAAAGTCTGTCGAATTTGTCCATTTCCAAATTAAGTATGTAATTTGTCTGATGTCTGTTACTATGTCAGTCCAGTCCATAGTTGTTGGTGAGGTTTGTGTCAGCCATTTCTTAGTGATGGCCTTTTTTTCTGCCTCAAAAGGTACATTCCAAAGGTATACGTTTATTGTATCCATGCCAGGAGTCTTGAGGCCCAAGTACATAGTTCTAAAATCGACAGGGATGGCTGTGTCAAAAACAGTCTGCAGTGCATTGTTTATTTCAGTACATTTGTTCTGAACAACAGGACAGTTCCAAAACACATGATGGTGGTTTGTGTCCCAGCTGCCACAGTTTCTCCAACAGTTGGCATTTCCTTGTGAATAATGGGCACTTTGACATCATGTTATGAAAACAGAAAACAGAATTGCCTCCAAACATGTGTATTTTTCATTTCAAAGCTCAAGTAAACATAATATTACTGCTGGTTTCTCCATTTATTTCACTTCTCTGTAAAGCCTCTACACCGTGTTTCAACCTCTCTGTTCACTTAAGACAATGGAGACACTTTCGGACGTTGAGCAGCTCCAAAGTGAACCACTGGAAACACGCCTTAAGATTTCACACATTTTCTTATTGGATTATATGAACCAAAAACAACACCAACAACTGTCACTTTTTAAAATGATGATAATATTTGATGTTTATGAAGTCCTACCGTTTGAACAAAATAAGTGGAAAATACCAGTAGTATTAGTTTGTGTTTGAGTTCACTGGAGGGCTTGTTGACTCTCATACAGTTTGTATTTTATGCTAATATTCTACACTTACAATATGATGACGTTTGAATGCTATAAAAGGCTGTATGAGGCGTTGGTAGATGGGTACTTGACATTTGAGGGTGTAAGATTCTTTCATAAGCTTGACATCATTTTCAGGGACATGACACCACCTGACACACACAAAAAAAGCATCTACAGTGTTAATAACTGTACTTTTCTTGTTAAACATTACACTTCTTATGTCTCTTTTTAGCTTTAAAGTAGAGATAACTATGTCAATCTCGTAAAGTATATTTCTCTTAATGCCAACAGCTTTATGACACATGTAATTCATTTTTAGTTGAGTGTTTTTTGTGAAGAATAAAAAAAAAAAAATTTGGCAGCCATGTTTTTACTATTTTTACTATGGGGAAATGTTTGCTCTTGTTTTTTTGGTACAGTAAGATTTTTGACATAGAGAGGTTTCTTTACACTTTATTATACATTAATATATGTATATACTTTATGATACACAATATTATACATTTAGAAAAGATTTTACTGGGATGCTCCTGCTTTTGTATTTTCCACTGGTTTCATAAAGTAGTTTCAACGTCTGCCCGGCCTAGTTTACACGTCCATAGTTGTGCTTTTGACGTGATTTGAGGCATGAGAAGCGGCTAATACTGTTTTAATAATGTGTGTTATTGTGGCCACTGCATGATAATCAAATTAAAAGTTTCTGTCGTACAGAGTCTCTGGGTTATTTCGAAGCTTGCAGATCCTCCCCCGTGCAGAGTGTGATTATTCCAGAAGAAAATATTATTCAGGCGGCTCTAAACCTTCTATTGTGTAGCTCAGACGTAAGCCATGTGTTCCTCTGTCGCAGCAGTGCTTCTCAACTGGTCTGATTGTCCCAGTCCCACACCCAAAGTATTCATTCTGACCCCAGTTGAGAACCACAGCCCTCAGTAAATGTAAATGTCTGTAGTTTTGACTGTTTTGTCGCCCCCTGCAGGGCTTAAGGAACAAGCCAAAGAAGACTGGCCATGTGAAGCCAGACCTCATCGACGTGGACCTGGTTCGAGGTGAGAACACTAAACAGACTGGACTCTGATACTGGGAAATCCCCAAACTTACAATTATTAAGGTTTTACTGGAAAACTATATTTCCACAGAGTTATGTACATGAGATTTTCGGGAACAATAGAACAACGTTAGTATTTTGATTGGATTTATGATCCATGTTTAAAAGCAGGATTCTGTTCCTGGTGCACATTGTAAACGACTCCAGGAGCTTTAACATTTGAGAGACTGAAATCTGAACTGAAGAAACTAATCCAAGAATCTCAGGAATGAATTTGTCGAGGTCTAAACTACAGATACAACACGATATTTCTATAAAAAGACAGGATTTTGTTCTTTGCAGAGGACATTCTATCTAAATAATTGCATCCTTTGATTTGCTATTCGTGCCAAATCAAATAGTGATTTATTTTTAATTGTGATATGTTGTGCAGTCCTAACTTCAATTAATTTCTTCTGTTTAAAACCAGTGCCCACATCGAACCACCTGTTTGCATTTATTTGTATTGATTATTTATCAAAGCTACATTAAAGTGCATATTGTAACTTTTCTGGTCAGCTATCTTAGAGTTTAGGTTCTTGGCCTGAGCCTGTTTGTTTGCACTTGGGAGACAGCATATTCTGTCATTCAAACTCTATGTAACTGCGGTTCTGTGAGTGCGGGCACAGGCTGGGCCTAATCTAAACTCTGGTACCTCCATGGACAAAGTTCAACAGTACAGCTTTAAGGTCCTGTAGCATTTGGGCAGTGTCACTCAGGACTAGTGAGCAGGAGTGTTGTTCTGACTTCATGTGTGTGTTTTTAGGGTCAGCATTTGCCAAGGCTAAACCGGAGAGTCCCTGGACGTCTCTGACCAGGAAAGGCATCGTCCGAGTCGTGTTCTTCCCCTTCTTTTATAAATGGTGGACCCAAGTCACCTCCAGGGGCATTTTCCTCTTGCTCCTGGGACTGTATCTGCTGCAAGGTAAAATTCCTGATAAAAGTATTGATTTTATGACACTAAATCTTACATGTGGGTCCTTTTAAATGGCACCATCATGTATCACTTTCACATTTATGGTAAGAGACATGAAAAATGTTCTTAATAATGTGTAGTGAGGTTTTTCAATACAATATTTTCCAGTTGTTTGATTTTGAAAAAGCACATTTAAAAACATGCTAGCAGAAAATCCACAGTCTTTGATCCTGATTTGAACATGTTTTGGCCACGTTTCGGATTGATCTCGTGATAAAGCGCAGTATTTCCAGTAAGTTTCACTGCACTGAGTGATTTGGTCATTTTTTCCTCCCCCAGTTGCAGCAACAGCCCTGTACCTGAGCATCCCTCAGCCCCATGGGATCCCGGCCACTGAGGTGTTTGGTGCCTTCTGGCTCATGCTCCTGCTGGGCACTGTGCACTGTCAGATCGTCTCCACCAGGACACCCAAGCCCGTGTCCAGCAGCGGGGGCAAGAGGCGCAGGTGAGGAAGAGGAAGGGAACGTGGCCTTAGGGCTGAACAATTTAGAAAAATATCTTCAAATTACTATTATATACTTTTAACTTCAAAATTAAGGTGCTTTAGCATTTGATTGAAGATGGGCAGAATGAATTACTTAAAGTGCATATGACGGGTTAGACCTAAAATGTAGTGAACATGATTATATTCAAGAGTTTACTAAAAAAAAATCTCCACAAATTTGAGTGACATTTATAATTGGACTTCCTGGTGTGACACAGGAAGCGTTCCGTTCCCGGGGGCGGAGCTTAGTTCATTTGATTAAGGTCCCCAATAGTTAAGATTAGACAAATAAAACTACCTGATAACGCTTTATTTTTGATTGTTTAAACTGACTGAAAAAATGTGAGTAAATAGTTCCTGCATTTTAAAATTCATCCGGAACCATCAAAAGTTCCATCAAGTTCATAAATCTGTAAACCTGTCAGTAGCACTTTAAGTACCAGAGAACATTTAAGAACTACAGGGTTTTATAGCTTTTATATATTTTAAGACGCCATTGAGACAGGTTTTATTTTCCCCTGCAATGTCCTTAGATTTGTATGATCTTTTAAATTGTATTTTCTAATTGGATTCATTGTTCAGCCCTTGATAGGACAGCCCAAAATGAATCATTAAACATTATGTGATAAATGTGATCGGGAGGTGTTTTTGGTTTTTGCTGGTTGGTTTGAAACTCGGCTTCTTTGACTCACAAACTAAAGAAGCACATTTATCACAGAGATTTGTTCCAGAGAATTCACTTTAACAAAAGCTCTGTGATAAATGTTTACAGGAGCTTGTAGACGTAGACGGCTGCTCTGTTTGGTCTGTGAGTCTTTGCTTCACTGTGTCTCCGGATTGAAGGTTTTCAGAAGGAATCACAACTTGACATTCTTAAGTGGGATTCAGGCCAGTTTTGGGCAGTGGAGGGAACACATGCTACAATACTCTCATTATTTACAAGTATTCACCGTGTATTACGTCTGATTTAGGCTAAATATCGACTCTTACTTCTGCCTAAAAATATACTACAGCATTTTGACTCTATATAGTTTTTATACAAAATTATTAGTTAGTTATTTAAATGCCAAACTCTAAAAAGTCATTGCAGTTTCACACATACTGTTTTTATCCTTGTATACTTTATGTTTTAAACTGTATGTACGCAAACATCATAAACATGTATGATTTATTTAAATGTACTTGACGTTTGGAGGTGTTTTTTTCTGTCCTGTGGTGTGACAAATGATTTGAAAAAACTAGGGCCGTATAACTTAAGTTGTTCAGGCGACTAATCGGTGGATGGTGTTGTAGTCGACCACAATTTGAATTAGACAACTCCTTTTTTTATTTAGATAATAAGGATTTATATGGGACAACAGCAAAAAAGGAGAAGAATCTACATGGTATAAATATGTCGTGCTTAGTTTTCTGTATTCATATTTTTTTTTTTTAGTCCTGTGAGTGCAGTTTGAGTCGGATACAAAGAGATACTTCATAGTTTTGAGAGCTTTTGCAATGCTCCCTTTTTAGTCGACTGAATAATTGGCAGAACATGTCTTTAGTCGACCAAGAATTTGACTTTTGACCCCGGCCTCCGCTCGAGTCCCCGGCCTCCGCTCCGGTCTCCGCTCGAGTCCCCCGGTCCCCCAGTCTCCGCTCGAGTCCCCGGCCTCCGCTCGAGTCCCCGGCCTCCGCTCGAGTCCCCCGGCCTCCGCTCGAGTCCCCCGGTCTCCGCTCGAGTCCCGGGTCTCCGCTCGAGTCCCCGGCCTCCGCTCGAGTCCCCGGCCTCCGCTCGAGTCCCCCGGCCTCCGCTCGAGTCCCCCGGTCTCCGCTCGAGTCCCGGGTCTCCGCTCGAGTCCCCGGCCTCCGCTCGAGTCCCCCGGTCTCCGCTCGAGTCCCCGGTCTCTGCTCGAGTCCCCCGGTCTCCGCTCGAGTCCCCCGGCCTCCCCGCTCGAGTCCCCCGGCCTCCCCGCTCGAGTCCCCGGCCTCTCCGCTCGAGTCCCCGGTCTCCGCTCGAGTCCCCCGGCCTCCGCTCGAGTCCCCGGCCTCTCCGCTCGAGTCCCCGGCCTCTCCGCTCGAGTCCCCGGCCTCTCCGCTCGAGTCCCCGGCCTCTCCGCTCGAGTCCCCGGCCTCTCCGCTCGAGTCCCCGGCCTCTCCGCTCGAGTTCCTCCGGCCTCCGCTCGAGTTCCCCCGGCCTCCGCTCGAGTCCCCCGGCCTCCGCTCGAGTCCCCCGGCCTCCGCTCGAGTCCCCCGGTCTCCGCTCGAGTCCCCCGGCCTCTCCGCTCGAGTCCCCCGGCCTCTCCGCTCGAGTCCCCCGGCCTCTCCGCTCGAGTCCCCGGCCTCTCCGCTCGAGTCCCTCGGTCTCAAATACATGTTCTCATTTGCAGATAAAAAGAACTCGCTCTCTAGCTCTCACACAAAGGATTTTATACATTTCTACACTACAAGCATTAGACGGGTTCTACCTGACTGAATCCATTAAAGCTTTCTCCTGATGTTGTTTCAGGGACATGTGGAAAGTTAACAGTCTGTGTCCAAATATCAAAGCCACAATGCATAAAACCAAGAATCTTGAGCGATCTGATCAAAATAAAGTCAGTGTGGAGTGTATTTACAAATCCGGTTGCTGTTCATGTCTTCTTTCCTGTTTGCTGCGCTCGGATCTGTGGAGCTTGATCTGGTCAGAAGAAAACTTGATCTGCAGTTTGGCCACACGCCTGCACAGCTCACACTCCAACGCCTGTGCAAGTGCTGCACGTCGTGGCACAGCGAAGCTTTTCACAAGAAATACATTTAGATATAGTATATATTTAAGATTATAACCAATGGCCTAATGTTTGTAGTGTTAATAATGTAACTATCCCATTCTTAAAAATATATTTAGAATTGTATTTTTCTCAGAAAATACAGTTGTCACACCGCAGGACGTGTCCAAAGTTTTTCAGAAAAGTACAATTTTACAAAAAGAAGAACATAATAATGATTACTTTCGACCTGCTTGAACTCTTAACCCCAGAGTTTGTCCTGGAGCAAAAACGACAGTTTGTTTTTTGTAGAACTGTCTTTTAAAATATTTTTCATGTCACACCACAGAACACACTTTGGATTACAGCATTAAACTTCTTATATATATTTAGATTTAGATAAGTTTAGTAAATAATTTATTTATTAATCTATTAACTTTAACTCTATTTACAATCTCTTAAACAAAACCTTAATGTATTTTACTCCAGGTGAATTGTCTGCTTAATGTCACATGACCCATGGCTCACTGGACTTGTCGCCATAGTTACCACTGACCCTGCAGTGTTTCACATCACTTTAAGCTTCTCTGCTCCTCTTGTATTCTGAAGGAAGTTGAGGAAGGCCTCTCAGATGGAGGTGCATAGGGAAGGCGATGGGTCTAGCACTACCGATAACACACAAGAGGGGGCGCCACACTCGCACTGCCCCGGCAAAGCATTCAGCCTGGGCTCTCTCTTCCATGGTTTCTGGCATGATATCTGTAAAGCTGGGTGTGTATTTTTGTTTCCTTTCCTTCAAAATAATGATCATGTCCAAAGATAAGGTTGGGGCTCAGTTTCAGAAGACTACCCTCTATTCAAAAATATATTTAAATAAAAAAGCTCAAATAATAATGCAATAATAGAACATGATAATTGGATATTTTGATATTTTACCAAAGCAAGAAACTGATCCCTGATTTTAAATTGTGTCTTTTTAGCTGCAACATCACGTCTTAACATGCCTTGTTTGCTGTAAACAAGAAGATCTCATCTGAGCTACTTATTAACAATATTCCGGTATTACACTTATGATGGTCATGTCACATTTCATTTGGAGATTTAAAACATATTCATAAATAAATAAAAAATTAAAAGGCAGACTGTATATTTCAGATTTTATCAACACAAATGAGCACAGGTTATCAAAGTAACAAAGGTTTGAAAGAGTTGGACAAAATGGACAACTCTTTTAAACCTTTGTTACATGCGTTATAAACCACTAATGGTGAATGAAGCACGTTCAGGTTCAGGATGTCAGTTCACCATTCATTTTTCCAATAGACTTTTAGAAAAAGACTAAGGCTAATGTCCATGTAGCAATTACTGTAGCAACATTTAAGTTCATCTGCCCAACTTTGCAGTAAAACTACATTATAAGTTAAGGTAAAACTTTTTTTTCAAAGTTTATGTTAAAAAAACGAATGGTAAATTTCCTGTCCCTGTTGAGCTTCCTTTACTGTAAAAGGCGTGGCACGGGGTGATTTTGCAGCTTTTGAATTTCATCTCTAGTACATTGTTGAATGCATGAGGTTGAAATAAGCTTTCTTTGTAAATTGTACTAACAATCACTCATGTCAGATTCAGACTTCAGGGACCTGCACTTCACTTTTGTCAACTTTCTTCTCATCAATTACTATTTTTACTCCTAAAATTTACTCTTTATTATTATTCATATACAGGAGAAAAGTAAGCATTTAAACACCTCACAAGTTCTCCCACACAAAAAAATCCAGAAATCTTATTGTATGATTTTTAAATGATCTGTTTGTATGTTATTGCTGCAAATAAGTATTTAAACACCTGAGTAAATCAGTGTTAATATGTGTTTACAATTACAGAGGTCAAACAGTTCTTGACCAGGTTTCCACACACTGCAGCAGGGATTTCACACCTCTCCTCCACACAGACCCTCTTTAGATCTGTCAGGTTTCGGGGCTGTTGCTGAGCAACACAGAGTTTCAGCTCCCTCCAAAGAGTTTCTATTGGATTTAGGTGAAGACTGTCTCGACCGCTCCAGAACCTTGAGGTGCTTCTTATGGAGTGACTCCTTGGTTCTCCTGGCTGTGTGCTTTGGGTAATTGTAATGTCTGAGGGAAAGAGGTTGTTGTACAAAATCTCCCAATACATGACCCCATTAATTCTCTCCTTAATACAGTGCAGCCGTCCTGTCCCCAGTGCAGAAAACCACCCCAAAGCATGATGTTTCCACTCTCATGCTTCACAGAAGACTTGGTGTTCTTGGGATGGTCCTCATCCTTCTTCCTCCAAACACTGCGAAAACCAAAAAGTTCTATTTTGGCCTCATCTGACCACATGATGACTCCTCTGGATCATCCAGATGGTCATTGGGAAGCTTCAGACAGGCCTGGACATGTGCTAACTTAAGCAGGGGAACCTTCTGTGCATTCCATGATTTTAAACAGCGTGGTGTATTCCATAGTAACCTTTGAAACTGTGGTCCCAGCTCTCTTCAGGGCATTGACCAGCTCCTCCCATGTAGTTCTGGGCTGGTTCCTCACCTTTCTTATCATCATTGAGACCCCACGAGGTGAGATCCTGCATGGAGCCCAAGTCTGATGGAGAGTGACATCTTTAGCCTCTTCCAGTTTCCAACAATTGTTCCAACAGTTGATCTCTTTTCACTGAAGCTGTTTGTCAATCGCCCTTAGCTCTTTCCTGCCTTGTGACGGTCTACAGTCTCTGGGGTCTTTTGACAGCTCTTTGGTCTTGGCAGTGGGTGGAGTCTGACTGATTGTGGGGTGGACAGGTGTCTTCATGCAGCTCAAACTGGTGCTTCTAATTTAGACAAATAAGTGGAGCAGAGGTGGACTTTTTAAAGGCAGACTAACAGGTTTTTGAGAGCCAGCATTCTTGCTGATTGGCAGGTGGCAGCAATAACATACGATTACATTATTTAAAAGTCATGCAATGTGATTTCTGGGACTTTTAAATTCTATCTCTCACAGTGAAATGCACCTACGATGACAATTTCAGACCCTCAATCATTTGTAAGTGGGAGAACTTGCAAAATTGCAGGGTGTTACTTTCCTCTCTGTATTTCCACACTCGATTCAGGGTTCCCCACACAACTCTATGCAAGAAAAGTTTAACATAGCTTGCTTTGTTTAGTTTTGTTCTCCTGGGGACCCTGTTAATTTAATATAAACCTGCATTCTAGACTAGACAGAAGAGCTAAGTGTTTCCATACGCTTCATTGTGAATGCATTGTTTATAGAGCCACTGCAAAAAAGAGAATATCTACATGAATCCAAATGACTTGAATTTAGAATCCTTTTCTAAGCAGTTCTGACTAAAGAGTGAATATGTTTCAACTGACCCTGGCCCCTTGACTGGTTAATTTTAGAACAGTTCTTCTAACGACAGAGTGTGTCTCATGTTCAGGACCTGGCTCTGGGTCCAGAGGCAGAGCTCTGTCGCGTAACCAACTGACGTCATCCAAACATTACCTAATAAATCAAATCAAAATCATATCTGAATTATACCTTTAATCATAATACCAATCAATTAGTTTTTTCCCTATGAGCTTACTCTAGACTTCACTGTAGAGCCACTGAGACGTCTGCAGACGCTTCTCTCGCTCCCTGCGGGTCATCACGCTGCTCTTCAGGGCTCACGGCTCTTGTTAAACTTCCCTATGTGTCGCCTGAAGTCACACTGGCCTTGACAGTTATTTCGGGTCATAATTTTGCAGAACTTTTCCAGATGGACTTGAAATGTTACTTTGTTGAGTGGGGAAACATTCTCACTCTTAAAACTTTTGTCCTGTTGACAGAATTACATTTTAGTTTACAATGGAACCTACTTTGGACGGGATTACACAAACGTCAAATGAAGACTAATATTCAGATTTCAAGTCATTTTAAGCAGATATTCCTTATTTGCAGTGTTCACACCTATCCTTACTGGACACCTTTCACTGAATTCTTAACATTGTGTCATTTCTTTCGACTCTCTCCTCTGTACAAATCTGTGTTTCTCCTCTTCTCTTCCTCCTTCACCTCCTTCACCTTCTTCAGATCTAAGAAGTCTAAGCTCTCCATCGACAAGTCCACAGAGACAGACAATGGTTACGTGTCATTGGACGGCAGGGTGACCAATCGCAGCAGCGAAGAGGGGCTTCAGCTGCCGGAGCCGGCCTGTGATTCGATGCTGAGGCCAGAGGAGGCGTGCTGGAACCCACAGTGCCCGCCCACACACACACACACGCCGCGCAGCAACGGGCTCATGCTGCCCGCCGCCAACAAGGCAAGACGCTAGCTTACTGGCTATTTTCAAACGGCTTTGCATTCATCTTCTTTCTTAAAAAAAAAAAAAAAAAAAAATCATGTGTATGTATGAAATTGTTCTCTTGGAGACTCTAGAAAACATACAGTTTCGGTCAACTTTGGGAATTTTCAAATTTTGAACATTTCCATGGGCATGATCAAGAATGACTGGGATTAACACCTCTCAAGGTTGTTTCTTGACAACGAGTGATACAAAGAAGTATAATAATCAAATAATAATAATCAGAACCGAGCGAGAAACCGCATCAGACAAGTTGTCTTTGCCAGATGTGACCACTAGGGCTTTGTGAGGAGGAAGTATTAGTGGCATTAATCACATGTCACGAGCTGTTTTGGTTCCTTGTCAACATAACATAGAACCACAATATAACTAAGTTAGAATTATCCTAAAGAAAAGTGGGATGATTAGGACTCTGAGGAGAGAATGTAGTTTCAAAAAGCTTCTCATTGGTGTTGATTGTATGAGTTGGTGGGGAGGAAAAAAACATGTTCAACTGTATAATTAGTAAGAAACGTGTCTATAATATAAGTACTGACAGTACTGAGTACAAACAAATCTGCAAAAATATAATGTTTTGTAAGCATTTGGAGTTTTATATATATTATTCATTCATTCGTAAATTTTCTTTGACTTTGGGCCTTATCTTAAATTCTTTTGTTTGTTTTTTTATAAAATAAGATAACACAAAAAAAGAAAAATACAAATTGCTGCTTAAAGATGTCTGATTATCATCTATGGCTCTATGTAGCCACTTTAGTTTAAACCTTGAGGCGCCTTCACTGCAGTGTTTGGTGTTCTGTTGAGATGTGCGCCCCCGTCCAGCCTGTATCGAGCTCTGCCTCCCCTCTCCTCATCTTAAAGTTTCACAAATGTACAACTAAAGAATATAGTGGCTTCTTTTAAAATACTTGTAAAATGTCAGTTTAGGTTATTAATTTGAAAGCGTTCAACTTTATATTATTATTAGCATACTTTGACAAGCAATTGTCAGTGTCTCTTGACTGTAAATCCAGCTTATACAATATCATACATTTATAAACAGAGTCGAAAGGCAAAGTGTGTGTCCACATTGTGTTCTCCCACATTAAAACCATCCATTTATTATGGGTGCATACATTGACAGCTTAAGTATTTGACTCCTGGGCTAGGCTGGCCAATTATTATTAATAAGGGAGCATATTTTGAAAAAGGTATTTGTCGAGAAATGCTCCCTCTGATTGCTGTACCATATGAGGCCGCTAAAGTAAAGTGTGGAGATTTAACTCGACATTCTGCAGGACAGACAATATTTACATTGTTTCTATATATTAATAATGAGCTCAAATTAGCAAGTAAAAAGTGCAAGGTGCAAGCGGCGAAGTGAAGGGACGACACCGCACCGAGCCGTCCAACCAGCAGAGGGCCACAGACCTCCTCCCTGTGCTCCCCTGTGCTCCCTGTGCTCCCTGTGCTCCCTGTGCTCCATGTGCTCCATGTGCTCCCTGTGCTCCCCTGTGCTCCCTGTGCTCCATGTGCTCCCTGTGCTCCATGTGCTCCCTGTGCTCCCTGTGCTCCCTGTGCTCCATGTGCTCCCTGTGCTCCCCTGTGCTCCCCTGTGCTCCCCTGTGCTCCCCTGTGCTCCCCTGTGCTCCCTGTGCTCCCCTGTGCTCCCTGTGCTCCCCTGTGCTCCCCTGTGCTCCCCTGTGCTCCCCTGTGCTCCCCTGTGCTCCCCTGTGCTCCCCTGTGCTCCCTGTGCTCCCTGTGCTCCCTGTAGTGTTAAGCTGCATTCCACCAGTTATGAAATATGCTATAGTCACCCAAAGCTTGTGAAGAATCATGAAATGACTCCACTATAATAACTGAACAAAGAAAACATGTTTGCAGCAGGAGCCAGCGTCAGAGGAGGCGTCCAGTGAGGAGGACCCTGAGGTGTCGTACAGCACCGTCCGCAGGGGAGTGGACAGAATGAACAGCAGCGAGTGCACTCTACGAAACCGCAAGAGCTCACACCACTACAAGAAACACTACAATGAGGTACTTTCACTTGCCCTGGGAAGGCCAGAAACAAAAACACTGTCCAGTCCGCTCCTAAAGATGATTTATTATTTCACTTAATTCACAGATTTCTCTGGGACTTTGTAACTTCAAAAAGGCCGTTTCCTCCAGATGCATCTTTCTCCCACATTGACATAACAATCAGTCCTTATAGTGGCACTACACGCACCAAACTTTACAGTCTTGAACTTAACAAGATTTGTATTTATCATAGTGACAGATTTGTTAGTAGTTAATTCCATGCCTGATTTATTAAAGTGTTAACCCTTAATATTTGGTGAAAATTTAAAACATGTTTTCTTATCAATGAAATTAAGATTTTTCCTATTCACCCACAGTGTCTCGCCTTATGCAATATGATAAAAAGAATATTTATCTGCGCCCTTATAAATATTTCCTTTTGTTTCAGGACGCGCCAAAGTCGGGCACCAGCTGCAGTTCTCGCTGCTCCAGCCTCAGGACCCAGGACTCTGAGAGTACGAGACACGAGTCTGAGACCGAGGACCTGCTGTGGGAGGACTTTCTGCACTGTGCCGAGTGTCGCTCATCCTGCACCTCCGAGACAGGTCTGTGGGCAACGCGCCTCCAACCTGCTCCCAACCTGCTGGGGTTATGAGGCTCCTGTGCTGGGGCTCTGGGGCTCTGGGGCTCTGGGGCTCTGGGGCTCTGGGGCTCTGGGGCTCTGGGGCTCTGGGGCTCTGGGGCTCTGGGGCTCTGGGGCAAAAGGTTTTTCTAGAGGAATACATTTATTTTGTATGTGTGTTGAAATGACAATGGAGTGGAACGCATCCATTTGTTTATTTATAAAGGTATATTATTTATATGTATATATACATTCCATCATAATACTTCACTTCACCTGGCTCTTTAGCATGGTGTGTCAAATGAACACGTTTTGTCTCAAAGTGAGGACAGGAAACAGCTGATTCTAAGTGAGCTAGCTATGTTAGCTCTGCATTCTTTGTACTCGAAGTATCATAAGATTTAAAATCTTATATTATTCCCCTCATGTCTGTGGTCTGCACTTAGTCTGCAAATTGCAATCTGCAAATAGTTTAAGTCTCGCCATATTGTGTGCCAGCCTTTAGCAGATATTATGACATTTTCAGCTGAGGCAGGGCATTTAGTTATCTGCCAAGGACATTATATTTCACAAGATAGTAATCCGCTTTGAGAACTGCAACTTAAATGCCAAATAATTACTCAGTATAAGAATGAAATTCAACATTTTCACTATAAAAAAAACCAAACCATTTGTTTTAATGCAGAGGGAGAAGGAACCGGAAGCCCTGTGTGTGGACCTTCCAAAAAGGAGTACAGAGACGACCCTTTCCACCAGGTCTGCCCCACTCACACTTCAAACTATAACTTCTACATTGATCATGGACCTGTTTTCACGTGTGTGTTGTGCACAGGGTCATGTTCCGTGGCTACACAGTTCAAACCCCGGTTTGGAGCGAGTGAGTGCCATCGTGTGGGAGGGAAACGACTGTAAGAAGGCCGACATGTCCGTGCTGGAGATCAGCGGCATGATCATGAACAAAGTATGTGTGTGTGATACAGGAAGAGGAATCATTTACTCTTGTTTTATTTCTCTAAATGTTTAAACCCTGTGTGTGGGTGTCTGTAGGTGAACCTGTACACTCCAGGCATCGGGTATCAGGTGTTTGGGAACCTCGTCTCTGTGACTCTGGGCCTCACTCCATTCGCCTACAGGTACATTTAGTCACTTAAACCAGCACCGGCATTCTGATGTTATATCGTATATAGTCATTTTCTCTTTAAACATTGTGCAAAATGTGTCTGTAAATGTATATATGTGTATACATTTTTATTTGTTTATTTATTTATACATTAGATCCAAGGACCCACATTTGACCCAATTTAATTATAGACAAACACTCAATATTCAAATTGCATTTTTCGATATATCTTCCACTTATACATTGTGATAACATCATTATTGTGATCTGGCACCAGGAAAATTGTAATATTAACTTTAGTAGTTTAAATATTGTTCACCTGGAGCATTCTGATTTGACTGATATTTAGTATTATAGACTTTATAGACTTTAGTAGTCCCGGCTTTAAATGTTAAACCAACCACTCTGCCAACAGTAGTTCTAAAGGTTTTTGAGCCAATTTACTTATTTGTTCTATTATGGGTTTCAGCTTCCATTTTGAGAATGTTTTTCCCGTTAAGTATTTTGTTTTCCATTGTTAATCGCTATGGCAACAGTCCTAATTTCTCATCATTCTGAAATCCATAGCTAACCAGTCATACAAACCTTGGAAATAAAATGAGCTCAGTGTTAAAGCTGGGGTCTCTTATTTTTGTGCTCCAATCAGTTATAACTAGTTTTTATCTAACAAACCCTTCGGCACGTTGTTAGTGTGTTATTCATACATTTGTTTTAAGGCTTCAGAAGAGCCGTTTTCAGATAGTGAAGTGAAACTGAGGTGGTCCGCCAAAGCACAGCCAATCAGAGCGCTGCTTTTGTGTCCTACCTCTGGGTTGAGGAGGAATAAACAGTTTGAACCCTGCGTTCCTCTCCCTCAGGCTGGTGCAGTCCCGGGACGTGGACCAGCTCCCCTCTCTCTCAGGCGGAGAGTTCCTGGCCGCTGCGTTTGGCGTGGGCTCGGGCTCAGATGCACGTATTGTCACCATGGTTACGCTCAGCTTCCTGGTGCGCGTCTGCCTTATATGGCTCTTCTTCTTCCTGCTCAGCGTGGCAGAGAGGACGTACAAACAGGTGAGTCCGCCCTGTCCTCTGCTCTGCACCAGTGACCTCCAAAGTCTCACCTTCCTCTGCTGCATCACCATCGGGGTCAGCGCACAGAAACTTAACTAGATCACTGGCAAAAAGACCCTTTTTTTCCTGATGACTTGTCTCGTCTGCTTTACCTGCGCTGAATAGAAGCCCAATCTTGTAATCCACAGTATGTCCAGCAGAGGGCAGGCAGATGTGGACCAGAATTTATGATACTATGAAGATATTTAGCATCTCTGCTAGTCCGATAAGCCGATTAGTGACTCTGGTGCAAGTCCCCTGTATATGTTCACTGGCCCTTAACAAACGCAAATGATGAATAATCCATCGAGCACATGAAGGTCAAAGCCTCATTAAAAGTCACTGTTTGGGGTTCATTTTACTGTAGATGATAATTAGCGTGTAAAACTGTCCTCTGAGCTACAGGCTAACTAACTTCTACTGCTTCTGGTAAGAATCTAGTGACACGACACATCCCCTTTTTACATTCTACTGGTGAGAAGAGCAGAGAAGTGACGTCAATATCATGAAATGAACATTTTATATACTTTATTATGCGGGGGATTGGCTTCACCATTTGTGTGAAAGAATGTTGGATTTGACATAACAGCGGCACATCGGCCAAGTGTAAGAGCAAATTCCGCCAAGTTAGTCAGATAAATGAGACCTTTGTGTTCAGACTGAAATCACTTTGCAACAGATTTGAATGGGATTTTGTGCCACATATGAGAGCGGTCTGGGCTGTTCACGCGGTCATGATGAACTCAGGGAGGACGTCTGTGTGTCTGCTGTGTAGAGGAGACTGCAAAGTAGATGGAGATGAATATTTGTATTTGTTTGTATTTTCAGAGGCTGCTGTTTGCTAAGCTGTTTGGTCACTTGACGTCCGCCCGCAGAGCCAGGAAGTCTGAGGTGCCACATTTCAGGCTGAAGAAAGTCCAGAACATCAAGATGTGGCTGTCTCTGCGCTCCTACCTCAAGGTATCATCGCTCGCACCATCGCTCGCACCATCGCTTTCACCATCGCTCGCACCATCGCTTTGAAGCTTCAATACATCGTTGTGGCAGTAATTGTTTTGAAATGCTAAAAAACTATCAGCAACGAGCATTAGGCCAACATTAGGCGGCGAGTGCGTGCGCGGAGCACAGGGAGCGCTCACGGCGACCGCTGCGCGCCGTGGCCCGCACAAGGGGCGGGGCGGGCGTCGCCGTCGCCAACGCGGCTGGTGCAGAAAAGTTGGAAAAGCTTTTTTGCGGCAAGACGCGGCGCAGAAAATGATCAAGAGATTTCGCTCTAGTAACGTGCTACGCACTGACCAGAAGAGGGAAACAAAACAAACCCGCATGAGGTTTCGGCCAATCACAGAAGAGATAGACAGAGAGATAGACAGAGAGACAAAAGGGCGTGTCCTGCTTCTGTCATTCTGACATGGGCCCCTAGGGCCCGTGGACCATGTGGATTAAGTAAGCAAGCATGTGCGTCAGGTGACATTATTTGGAGAGTTCATAACTTCTAAATATAAACTTACCAAAGGATGTTCAGGGATGTTCACTAGAAGTGAACAGGTCCATCAAGCTACTATCGTTTTATCAACACGTAAAATGTTATGTGAAGCCAGACAAAGTCTTTTGAGGGGGGAGGGGGTCTAGAGAGAGATGAAAGTCTTTTCAGCTTCAACCCATTTTGAGATGATCCCTTGTTTCAGAAATGAGAAGCTGCTCACTGCATCAGCCGGGTTTAAATACTGAGCTGCAGCTGAAAGATCATCACCTGCATCAGTTCTCCAGCAGGAGGAGCTGCTGGATCTGCTTTGTCCAATCCAAGTGGCCACTTTTTTGGGACAAACAGTGTTTCAGTTGTAACAAACTCCCAGTTATTCACTCAGATTCTTCGATGGAAACAGGGCTAAACTCGCAAGGCTGGAAATGTAGTTTTTGAAAACATTTGATGGTTTGCAACTCTGAACTTTCTGATGAGCTTTTTTCCACTGTTTATCATGAAGTCCAGATGAATCCTGCTCCTGGAGTCAACGTGATGTTTCGTTTTCTTTGTTTGTCAGAGACGAGGCCCTCAGCGCTCTGTGGACGTGATCGTGTCGTCGGCCTTCCTCCTCACTCTGTCTGTGGTCTTCATCTGCTGCGCCCAGGTAACGACCATCAAACATCCACGACCATCAAACATCCACGACCATCAAACATCCACGACCGTCAAACATCCACGACCATCAAACATCCACGACCATCAAACATCTACGACCATCAAACATCCACGACCATCAAACATTCACAAACATCCACGACCTTTAAACTTCCACGACCATCAAACATCCACGACCATCAAACATCTACGACCATCAAACATCCACGACCATCAAACATCCACTACCATCAAACTTCCACGACCATCAAACATCCACGACCATCAAACATCCACGACCGTCAAACATCCACGACCATCAAACATCCATCAAACATCCACGACCATCAAACATCCACGCCCATCAAACATCCACGACCATCAAACATCCACGACCGTCAAACATCCATCAAACATCCACGACCATCAAACATCCACGACCATCAAACATCTACGACCATCAAACATCCACGACCATCAAACATCTACGACCATCAAACATCCATCAAACATCCACGACCATCAATCATCCACGACCGTCAAACATCCACGACCGTCAAACATCCACGACCGTCAAACATCCACGACCGTCAAACATCCACGACCATCAAACATCCACGACCATCAAACATCCATCAAACATCCACGACCATCAATCATCCACGACCGTCAAACATCCACGACCGTCAAACATCCACGACCGTCAAACATCCACGACCGTCAAACATCCACGACCGTCAAACATCCACGACCGTCAAACATCCACGACCATCAAACATCCACGACCATCAAACATCCACGACGTCAAACATCCACGACCGTCAAACATCCACGACCGTCAAACATCCACGACCGTCAAACATCCACGACCGTCAAACATCCACGACGTCAAACATCCACGACCATCAAACATCCACGACCGTCAAACATCCAAGACCGTCAAACATCCACGACCGTCAAACATCCACGACCATCAAACATCCACGACCATCAAACATCCACGGCCATCAAACATCCACGACGTCAAACATCCACGACCGTCAAACATCCACGACCATCAAACATCCACGACCATCAAACATCCACGACGTCAAACATCCACGACGTCAAACATCCACGACCGTCAAACATCCACGACCATCAAACATCCAAGACCGTCAAACATCCATCAAACATCCACGACCATCAAACATCCACGACCGTCAAACATCCACGACCGTCAAACATCCACGACCATCAAACATCCACGACCATCAAACATCCAAGACCGTCAAACATCCATCAAACATCCACGACCATCTAACATCCACGACCATCAAACATCCACGACCATCAAACATCCATCAAACATCCACGACCATCAAACATCCACGACCGTCAAACATCCACGACCGTCAAACTTCCACGACCGTCAAACATCCACGACCGTCAAACATCCACGACCGTCAAACATCCACGACCGTCAAACATCCACGACGTCAAACATCCACGACCGTCAAACATCCACGACCATCAAACATCCACGACCATCAAACATCCACGACCGTCAAACATCCACGACCGTCAAACATCCACGACCGTCAAACATCCACGACCATCAAACATCCACGACCGTCAAACATCTACGACCATCAAACATCCACGACCATCAAACATCCACGACCGTCAAACATCCATCAAACATCCACGACCGTCAAACATCCAAGACCGTCAAACATCCAAGACCGTCAAACATCCATCAAACATCCACGACCATCAAACATCCATCAAACATCCACGACCATCAAACATCTACGACCGTCAAACATCCACGACCGTCAAACATCCACGACCATCAAACATCCACGACGTCAAACATCCACGACCGTCAAACATCCACGACGTCAAACATCTACGACCATCAAACATCTACGACCATCAAACATCTACGACCATCAAACATCCACGACCATCAAACATCCACGACCATCAAACATCCACGACCATCAAACATCTACGACCATCAAACATCCACGACCATCAAACATCCACGACCATCAAACATCCACGACCATCAAACATCTACGACCATCAAACATCCACGACCATCAAACATCCACGACCGTCAAACATCCACGACCGTCAAACATCCACGACCGTCAAACATCCACGACCGTCAAACATCCACGACCATCAAACATCCAAGACCGTCAAACATCCATCAAACATCCACGACCATCAAACATCCACGACCGTCAAACATCCACGACCATCAAACATCCACGACCATCAAACATCCACGACGTCAAACATCCACGACGTCAAACATCCACGACGTCAAACATCCACGACCATCAAACATCCACGACCATCAAACATCCACGACCGTCAAACATCCACGACCGTCAAACATCCAAGACCGTCAAACATCCACGACCATCAAACATCCACGACCGTCAAACATCCAAGACCGTCAAACATCCATCAAACATCCACGACCATCAAACATCCACGACCATCCACGACCATCAAACATCCATCAAACATCCACGACCATCAAACATCCACGACCATCAAACTTCCACGACCGTCAAACATCCACGACCGTCAAACATCCACGACCGTCAAACATCCACGACCATCAAACATCCACGACCATCAAACATCCACGACGTCAAACATCCACGACCATCAAACATCCACGACGTCAAACATTCACGACCATCAAACATCCACGACCGTCAAACATCCACGACCGTCAAACATCCACGACCGTCAAACATCCATCAAACATCCACGACCGTCAAACATCCACGACCGTCAAACATCCACGACCGTCAAACATCCACGACCATCAAACATCCATCAAACATCCACGACCATCAAACATCCACGACCGTCAAACATCCACGACCGTCAAACATCCACGACCGTCAAACATCCAAGACCGTCAAACATCCACGACCATCAAACATCCACGACCATCAAACATCCATCAAACATCCACGACCATCAAACATCCACGACGTCAAACATCCACGACCATCAAACATCCACGACGTCAAACATTCACGACCATCAAACATCCATCAAACATCCACGACCATCAAACATCCACGACCATCAAACATCCACGACGTCAAACATCCACGACGTCAAACATCCACGACCGTCAAACATCCACGACCATCAAACATCCAAGACCGTCAAACATCCATCAAACATCCACGACCATCAAACATCCACGACCGTCAAACATCCACGACCGTCAAACATCCACGACCATCAAACATCCACGACCATCAAACATCCAAGACCGTCAAACATCCATCAAACATCCACGACCATCTAACATCCACGACCATCAAACATCCACGACCATCAAACATCCATCAAACATCCACGACCATCAAACATCCACGACCGTCAAACATCCACGACCGTCAAACTTCCACGACCGTCAAACATCCACGACCGTCAAACATCCACGACCGTCAAACATCCACGACCGTCAAACATCCACGACGTCAAACATCCACGACCGTCAAACATCCACGACGTCAAACATCCACGACCATCAAACATCCACGACCGTCAAACATCCACGACCGTCAAACATCCACGACCGTCAAACATCCACGACCGTCAAACATCCACGACCATCAAACATCCACGACCGTCAAACATCCACGACCGTCAAACATCCACGACCATCAAACATCCATCAAACATCCACGACCATCAAACATCCACGACCGTCAAACATCCACGACCGTCAAACATCCACGACCGTCAAACATCCAAGACCGTCAAACATCCACGACCATCAAACATCCACGACCATCAAACATCCATCAAACATCCACGACCATCAAACATCCACGACGTCAAACATCCACGACCATCAAACATCCACGACGTCAAACATTCACGACCATCAAACATCCATCAAACATCCACGACCATCAAACATCCACGCCCATCAAACATCCACGACCATCAAACATCCACGACCGTCAAACATCCATCAAACATCCACGACCATCAAACATCCACGACCATCAAACATCTACAACCATCAAACATCCACGACCATCAAACATCTACGACCATCAAACATCCATCAAACATCCACGACCATCAATCATCCACGACCGTCAAACATCCACGACCGTCAAACATCCACGACCGTCAAACATCCACGACCGTCAAACATCCACGACCATCAAACATCCACGACCATCAAACATCCATCAAACATCCACGACCATCAATCATCCACGACCGTCAAACATCCACGACCGTCAAACATCCACGACCGTCAAACATCCACGACCGTCAAACATCCACGACCGTCAAACATCCACGACCATCAAACATCCACGACCATCAAACATCCACAACCATCAAACATCCACGACGTCAAACATCCACGACCGTCAAACATCCACGACCGTCAAACATCCACGACCGTCAAACATCCACGACCATCAAACATCCACGACGTCAAACATCCACGACCATCAAACATCCACGACCGTCAAACATCCAAGACCGTCAAACATCCACGACCATCAAACATCCACGACCATCAAACATCCACGACCATCAAACATCCACGGCCATCAAACATCCACGACGTCAAACATCCACGACCGTCAAACATCCACGACCATCAAACATCCACGACCATCAAACATCCACGACGTCAAACATCCACGACGTCAAACATCCACGACCGTCAAACATCCACGACCATCAAACATCCAAGACCGTCAAACATCCATCAAACATCCACGACCATCAAACATCCACGACCGTCAAACATCCACGACCGTCAAACATCCACGACCATCAAACATCCACGACCATCAAACATCCAAGACCGTCAAACATCCATCAAACATCCACGACCATCTAACATCCACGACCATCAAACATCCACGACCATCAAACATCCATCAAACATCCACGACCATCAAACATCCACGACCGTCAAACATCCACGACCGTCAAACTTCCACGACCGTCAAACATCCACGACCGTCAAACATCCACGACCGTCAAACATCCACGACCGTCAAACATCCACGACGTCAAACATCCACGACCGTCAAACATCCACGACCATCAAACATCCACGACCATCAAACATCCACGACCGTCAAACATCCACGACCGTCAAACATCCACGACCGTCAAACATCCACGACCATCAAACATCCACGACCGTCAAACATCTACGACCATCAAACATCCACGACCATCAAACATCCACGACCGTCAAACATCCATCAAACATCCACGACCGTCAAACATCCAAGACCGTCAAACATCCAAGACCGTCAAACATCCATCAAACATCCACGACCATCAAACATCCATCAAACATCCACGACCATCAAACATCTACGACCGTCAAACATCCACGACCGTCAAACATCCACGACCATCAAACATCCACGACGTCAAACATCCACGACCGTCAAACATCCACGACGTCAAACATCTACGACCATCAAACATCTACGACCATCAAACATCTACGACCATCAAACATCCACGACCATCAAACATCCACGACCATCAAACATCCACGACCATCAAACATCTACGACCATCAAACATCCACGACCATCAAACATCCACGACCATCAAACATCCACGACCATCAAACATCTACGACCATCAAACATCCACGACCATCAAACATCCACGACCGTCAAACATCCACGACCGTCAAACATCCACGACCGTCAAACATCCACGACCGTCAAACATCCACGACCGTCAAACATCCAAGACCGTCAAACATCCATCAAACATCCATCAAACATCCACGACCATCAAACATCCACGACCGTCAAACATCCACGACCATCAAACATCCACGACCATCAAACATCCACGACGTCAAACATCCACGACGTCAAACATCCACGACGTCAAACATCCACGACCATCAAACATCCACGACCATCAAACATCCACGACCGTCAAACATCCACGACCGTCAAACATCCAAGACCGTCAAACATCCACGACCATCAAACATCCACGACCGTCAAACATCCAAGACCGTCAAACATCCATCAAACATCCACGACCATCAAACATCCACGACCATCCACGACCATCAAACATCCATCAAACATCCACGACCATCAAACATCCACGACCATCAAACTTCCACGACCGTCAAACATCCACGACCGTCAAACATCCACGACCGTCAAACATCCACGACCATCAAACATCCACGACCATCAAACATCCACGACGTCAAACATCCACGACCATCAAACATCCACGACGTCAAACATTCACGACCATCAAACATCCACGACCGTCAAACATCCACGACCGTCAAACATCCACGACCGTCAAACATCCATCAAACATCCACGACCGTCAAACATCCACGACCGTCAAACATCCACGACCGTCAAACATCCACGACCATCAAACATCCATCAAACATCCACGACCATCAAACATCCACGACCGTCAAACATCCACGACCGTCAAACATCCACGACCGTCAAACATCCAAGACCGTCAAACATCCACGACCATCAAACATCCACGACCATCAAACATCCATCAAACATCCACGACCATCAAACATCCACGACGTCAAACATCCACGACCATCAAACATCCACGACGTCAAACATTCACGACCATCAAACATCCATCAAACATCCACGACCATCAAACATCCACGACCATCAAACATCCACGACGTCAAACATCCACGACGTCAAACATCCACGACCGTCAAACATCCACGACCATCAAACATCCAAGACCGTCAAACATCCATCAAACATCCACGACCATCAAACATCCACGACCGTCAAACATCCACGACCGTCAAACATCCACGACCATCAAACATCCACGACCATCAAACATCCAAGACCGTCAAACATCCATCAAACATCCACGACCATCTAACATCCACGACCATCAAACATCCACGACCATCAAACATCCATCAAACATCCACGACCATCAAACATCCACGACCGTCAAACATCCACGACCGTCAAACTTCCACGACCGTCAAACATCCACGACCGTCAAACATCCACGACCGTCAAACATCCACGACCGTCAAACATCCACGACGTCAAACATCCACGACCGTCAAACATCCACGACGTCAAACATCCACGACCATCAAACATCCACGACCGTCAAACATCCACGACCGTCAAACATCCACGACCGTCAAACATCCACGACCGTCAAACATCCACGACCATCAAACATCCACGACCGTCAAACATCCACGACCGTCAAACATCCACGACCATCAAACATCCATCAAACATCCACGACCATCAAACATCCACGACCGTCAAACATCCACGACCGTCAAACATCCACGACCGTCAAACATCCAAGACCGTCAAACATCCACGACCGTCAAACATCCACGACCATCAAACATCCATCAAACATCCACGACCATCAAACATCCACGACGTCAAACATCCACGACCATCAAACATCCACGACGTCAAACATTCACGACCATCAAACATCCATCAAACATCCACGACCATCAAACATCCACGACCATCAAACATCCACGACGTCAAACATCCACGACGTCAAACATCCACGACCGTCAAACATCCACGACCATCAAACATCCAAGACCGTCAAACATCCATCAAACATCCACGACCATCAAACATCCACGACCGTCAAACATCCACGACCGTCAAACATCCACGACCATCAAACATCCACGACCATCAAACATCCAAGACCGTCAAACATCCATCAAACATCCACGACCATCTAACATCCACGACCATCAAACATCCACGACCATCAAACATCCATCAAACATCCACGACCATCAAACATCCACGACCATCAAACATCTACGACCATCAAACATCCACGACCATCAAACATCCATCAAACATCCACGACCGTCAAACATCCAAGACCGTCAAACATCCAAGACCGTCAAACATCCATCAAACATCCACGACCATCAAACATCCATCAAACATCCACGACCATCAAACATCTACGACCATCAAACATCCACGACCGTCAAACATCCACGACCGTCAAACATCCACGACCATCAAACATCCACGACGTCAAACATCCACGACGTCAAACATCTACGACCATCAAACATCTACGACCATCAAACATCTACGACCATCAAACATCCACGACCATCAAACATCCACGACCATCAAACATCCACGACCATCAAACATCTACGACCATCAAACATCCACGACCATCAAACATCCACGACCATCAAACATCCACGACCATCAAACATCTACGACCATCAAACATCCACGACCATCAAACATCCACGACCGTCAAACATCCACGACCGTCAAACATCCACGACCGTCAAACATCCACGACCATCAAACATCCAAGACCGTCAAACATCCATCAAACATCCACGACCATCAAACATCCACGACCGTCAAACATCCACGACCATCAAACATCCACGACCATCAAACATCCACGACGTCAAACATCCACGACCATCAAACATCCACGACGTCAAACATCCACGACCATCAAACATCCACGACCATCAAACATCCACGACCGTCAAACATCCACGACCGTCAAACATCCACGACCGTCAAACATCCACGACCGTCAAACATCCACGACCGTCAAACATCTAAGACCGTCAAACATCCATCAAACATCCACGACCATCAAACATCCACGACCATCCACGACCATCAAACATCCACGACCATCAAACATCCACGACCATCCACGACCATCAAACATCCATCAAACATCCACGACCATCAAACATCCACGACCATCAAACTTCCACGACCGTCAAACATCCACGACCGTCAAACATCCACGACCGTCAAACATCCACGACCATCAAACATCCACGACCATCAAACATCCACGACGTCAAACATCCACGACCATCAAACATCCACGACGTCAAACATTCACGACCATCAAACATCCACGACGTCAAACATTCACGACCGTCAAACATCCACGACCGTCAAACATCCACGACCGTCAAACATCCACGACCGTCAAACATCCATCAAACATCCACGACCGTCAAACATCCACGACCGTCAAACATCCACGACCGTCAAACATCCATCAAACATCCACGACCGTCAAACATCCACGACCGTCAAACATCCACGACCATCAAACATCCATCAAACATCCACGACCATCAAACATCCACGACCGTCAAACATCCACGACCGTCAAACATCCACGACCGTCAAACATCCAAGACCGTCAAACATCCACGACCATCAAACATCCACGACCATCAAACATCCATCAAACATCCACGACCATCAAACATCCACGACGTCAAACATCCACGACCATCAAACATCCACGACGTCAAACATTCACGACCATCAAACATCCATCAAACATCCACGACCATCAAACATCCACGACCATCAAACATCCACGACCATCAAACATCCACGACCATCAAACATCCACGACGTCAAACATCCACGACCATCAAACATCCACGACCGTCAAACATCCAAGACCGTCAAACATCCATCAAACATCCACGACCATCAAACATCCACGACCATCAAACATCCACGGCCATCAAACATCCACGACGTCAAACATCCACGACCGTCAAACATCCAAGACCGTCAAACATCCATCAAACATCCACGACCATCAAACATCCACGACCATCAAACATCCACGACCATCAAACATCCACGGCCATCAAACATCCACGACGTCAAACATCCACGACCGTCAAACATCCACGACCATCAAACATCCACGACCATCAAACATCCACGACGTCAAACATCCACGACGTCAAACATCCACGACGTCAAACATCCACGACCGTCAAACATCCACGACCATCAAACATCCAAGACCGTCAAACATCCATCAAACATCCACGACCATCAAACATCCACGACCGTCAAACATCCACGACCGTCAAACATCCACGACCATCAAACATCCACGGCCATCAAACATCCACGACGTCAAACATCCACGACCGTCAAACATCCACGACCATCAAACATCCACGACCATCAAACATCCACGACGTCAAACATCCACGACGTCAAACATCCACGACGTCAAACATCCACGACCGTCAAACATCCACGACCGTCAAACATCCAAGACCGTCAAACATCCATCAAACATCCACGACCATCAAACATCCACGACCGTCAAACATCCACGACCATCAAACATCCACGACCATCAAACATCCATCAAACATCCACGACCATCAAACATCCACGACCATCAAACATCCATCAAACATCCACGACCATCAAACATCCACGACCGTCAAACATCCACGACCGTCAAACTTCCACGACCGTCAAACATCCACGACCGTCAAACATCCACGACGTCAAACATCCACGACCATCAAACATCCACGACGTCAAACATCCACGACCATCAAACATCCACGACCATCAAACATCCACGACCGTCAAACATCCACGACCGTCAAACATCCACGACCGTCAAACATCCACGACCGTCAAACATCCACGACCGTCAAACATCCACGACCATCAAACATCTACGACCATCAAACATCCACGACCATCAAACATCTACGACCATCAAACATCCACGACCATCAAACATCCATCAAACATCCACGACCGTCAAACATCCACGACCGTCAAACATCCAAGACCGTCAAACATCCAAGACCGTCAAACATCCATCAAACATCCACGACCATCAAACATCTACGACCATCAAACATCCACGACCGTCAAACATCCACGACCGTCAAACATCCACGACCGTCAAACATCCACGACGTCAAACATCCACGACCGTCAAACATCCACGACGTCAAACATCTACGACCATCAAACATCTACGACCATCAAACATCTACGACCATCAAACATCTACGACCATCAAACATCTACGACCATCAAACATCTACGATCATCAAACATCCACGACCATCAAACATCTACGACCATCAAACATCCACGACCATCAAACATCCACGACCATCAAACATCTACGACCATCAAACATCCACGACCATCAAACATCCACGACCGTCAAACATCCACGACCGTCAAACATCCACGACCGTCAAACATCCACGACCGTCAAACATCCAAGACCGTCAAACATCCATCAAACATCCACGACCATCAAACATCCACGACCGTCAAACATCCACGACCATCAAACATCCACGACGTCAAACATCCACGACCATCAAACATCCACGACGTCAAACATCCACGACCATCAAACATCCACGACCATCAAACATCCACGACCATCAAACATCCACGACCGTCAAACATCCAAGACCGTCAAACATCCACGACCATCAAACATCCACGACCGTCAAACATCCAAGACCGTCAAACATCCATCAAACATCCACGACCATCAAACATCCACGACCATCCACGACCATCAAACATCCATCAAACATCCACGACCATCAAACATCCACGACCGTCAAACTTCCACGACCGTCAAACATCCACGACCGTCAAACATCCACGACCGTCAAACATCCACGACCGTCAAACATCCACGACCATCAAACATCCACGACGTCAAACATCCACGACCATCAAACATCCACGACGTCAAACATTCACGACCGTCAAACATCCACGACCGTCAAACATCCACGACCGTCAAACATCCACGACCGTCAAACATCCACGACCGTCAAACATCCATCAAACATCCACGACCGTCAAACATCCACGACCGTCAAACATCCACGACCATCAAACATCCATCAAACATCCACGACCATCAAACATCCACGACCGTCAAACATCCACGACCGTCAAACATCCACGACCGTCAAACATCCAAGACCGTCAAACATCCACGACCATCAAACATCCACGACCATCAAACATCCATCAAACATCCACGACCATCAAACATCCACGACGTCAAACATCCACGACCATCAAACATCCACGACGTCAAACATTCACCACCATCAAACATCCATCAAACATCCACGACCATCAAACATCCACGACCATCAAACATCCACGACCATCAAACATCCACGACGTCAAACATCCACGACGTCAAACATCCACGACCGTCAAACATCCACGACCGTCAAACATCCATCAAACATCCACGACCGTCAAACATCCACGACCGTCAAACATCCACGACCATCAAACATCCATCAAACATCCACGACCATCAAACATCCATGACCGTCAAACATCCACGACCGTCAAACATCCACGACCGTCAAACATCCACGACCGTCAAACATCCACGACCGTCAAACATCCACGACCATCAAACATCCACGACCATCAAACATCCATCAAACATCCACGACCATCAAACTTCCACGACCATCAAACATCCATCAAACATCCACGACCATCAAACATCCACGACCATCAAACATCCACGACCATCAAACATCCACGACGTCAAACATCCACGACCATCAAACATCCACGACGTCAAACATCCACGACCGTCAAACATCCACGACCGTCAAACATCCACGACCATCAAACATCCATCAAACATCCACGACCGTCAATCATCCACGACCGTCAAACATCCACGACCGTCAAACATCCACGACCGTCAAACATCCACGACCGTCAAACATCCACGACCATCAAACATCCATCAAACATCCACGACCGTCAATCATCCACGACCGTCAAACATCCACGACCGTCAAACATCCACGACCGTCAAACATCCACGACCGTCAAACATCCAAGACCGTCAAACATCCATCAAACATCCACGACCATCAAACATCCACGACCATCAAACATCCACGACCATCAAACATCCATCAAACATCCACGACCATCAAACATCCACGGCCATCAAACATCCACGACGTCAAACATCCACGACCATCAAACATCCACGACCATCAAACATCCACGACCATCAAACATCCACGACGTCAAACATCCACGACCATCAAACATCCACGACGTCAAACATCCACGACCGTCAAACATCCACGACCGTCAAACATCCAAGACCGTCAAACATCCATCAAACATCCACGACCATCAAACATCCACGACCGTCAAACATCCACGACCGTCAAACATCCACGACCGTCAAACATCCACGACCATCAAACATCCATCAAACATCCACGACCATCAATCATCCACGACCGTCAAACATCCACGACCGTCAAACATCCACGACCGTCAAAAAAACACGACCATCAAACATCCACGACCATCAATCATCCACGACCGTCAAACATCCACGACCGTCAAACATCCACGACCGTCAAACATCCACGACCGTCAAACATCCAAGACCGTCAAACATCCATCAAACATCCACGACCATCAAACATCCACGACCATCAAACATCCACGACCATCAAACATCCATCAAACATCCACGACCATCAAACATCCACGGCCATCAAACATCCACGACGTCAAACATCCACGACCATCAAACATCCACGACCATCAAACATCCACGACCATCAAACATCCACGACGTCAAACATCCACGACCATCAAACATCCACGACGTCAAACATCCACGACCGTCAAACATCCACGACCATCAAACATCCACGACCATCAAACATCCACGACGTCAAACATCCACGACGTCAAACATCCACGACGTCAAACATCCACGACCGTCAAACATCCACGACCGTCAAACATCCAAGACCGTCAAACATCCATCAAACATCCACGACCATCAAACATCCACGACCGTCAAACATCCACGACCGTCAAACATCCACGACCATCAAACATCCACGACCATCAAACATCCATCAAACATCCACGACCATCAAACATCCACGACCATCAAACATCCATCAAACATCCACGACCATCAAACATCCACGACCGTCAAACATCCACGACCGTCAAACTTCCACGACCGTCAAACATCCACGACCGTCAAACATCCACGACGTCAAACATCCACGACCATCAAACATCCACGACGTCAAACATCCACGACCATCAAACATCCACGACCATCAAACATCCACGACCGTCAAACATCCACGACCGTCAAACATCCACGACCGTCAAACATCCACGACCATCAAACATCCACGACCATCAAACATCTACGACCATCAAACATCCACGACCATCAAACATCTACGACCATCAAACATCCACGACCATCAAACATCCATCAAACATCCACGACCGTCAAACATCCACGACCGTCAAACATCCAAGACCGTCAAACATCCAAGACCGTCAAACATCCATCAAACATCCACGACCATCAAACATCTACGACCATCAAACATCCACGACCGTCAAACATCCACGACCGTCAAACATCCACGACCATCAAACATCCACGACGTCAAACATCCACGACCGTCAAACATCCACGACGTCAAACATCTACGACCATCAAACATCTACGACCATCAAACATCTACGACCATCAAACATCCACGACCATCAAACATCCACGACCATCAAACATCTACGATCATCAAACATCCACGACCATCAAACATCTACGACCATCAAACATCCACGACCATCAAACATCCACGACCATCAAACATCCACGACCATCAAACATCTACGACCATCAAACATCCACGACCATCAAACATCCACGACCGTCAAACATCCACGACCGTCAAACATCCACGACCGTCAAACATCCACGACCGTCAAACATCCACGACCATCAAACATCCAAGACCGTCAAACATCCATCAAACATCCACGACCGTCAAACATCCACGACCGTCAAACATCCACGACCATCAAACATCCACGACGTCAAACATCCACGACCATCAAACATCCACGACGTCAAACATCCACGACCATCAAACATCCACGACCATCAAACATCCACGACCATCAAACATCCACGACCGTCAAACATCCAAGACCGTCAAACATCCACGACCATCAAACATCCACGACCGTCAAACATCCAAGACCGTCAAACATCCATCAAACATCCACGACCATCAAACATCCACGACCATCCACGACCATCAAACATCCATCAAACATCCACGACCATCAAACATCCACGACCATCAAACTTCCACGACCGTCAAACATCCACGACCGTCAAACATCCACGACCGTCAAACATCCACGACCATCAAACATCCACGACCATCAAACATCCACGACGTCAAACATCCACGACCATCAAACATCCACGACGTCAAACATTCACGACCATCAAACATCCACGACCGTCAAACATCCACGACCGTCAAACATCCACGACCGTCAAACATCCATCAAACATCCACGACCGTCAAACATCCACGACCGTCAAACATCCACGACCGTCAAACATCCACGACCATCAAACATCCATCAAACATCCACGACCATCAAACATCCACGACCGTCAAACATCCACGACCGTCAAACATCCACGACCGTCAAACATCCAAGACCGTCAAACATCCACGACCATCAAACATCCACGACCATCAAACATCCATCAAACATCCACGACCATCAAACATCCACGACGTCAAACATCCACGACCATCAAACATCCACGACGTCAAACATTCACCACCATCAAACATCCATCAAACATCCACGACCATCAAACATCCACGACCATCAAACATCCACGACCATCAAACATCCACGACGTCAAACATCCACGACGTCAAACATCCACGACCGTCAAACATCCACGACCGTCAAACATCCATCAAACATCCACGACCGTCAAACATCCACGACCGTCAAACATCCACGACCATCAAACATCCATCAAACATCCACGACCATCAAACATCCATGACCGTCAAACATCCACGACCGTCAAACATCCACGACCGTCAAACATCCACGACCGTCAAACATCCACGACCGTCAAACATCCACGACCATCAAACATCCACGACCATCAAACATCCATCAAACATCCACGACCATCAAACTTCCACGACCATCAAACATCCATCAAACATCCACGACCATCAAACATCCACGACCATCAAACATCCACGACCATCAAACATCCACGACGTCAAACATCCACGACCATCAAACATCCACGACGTCAAACATCCACGACCGTCAAACATCCACGACCGTCAAACATCCACGACCATCAAACATCCATCAAACATCCACGACCGTCAATCATCCACGACCGTCAAACATCCACGACCGTCAAACATCCACGACCGTCAAACATCCACGACCGTCAAACATCCACGACCATCAAACATCCATCAAACATCCACGACCATCAATCATCCACGACCGTCAAACATCCACGACCGTCAAACATCCACGACCGTCAAACATCCACGACCGTCAAACATCCAAGACCGTCAAACATCCATCAAACATCCACGACCATCAAACATCCACGACCATCAAACATCCACGACCATCAAACATCCATCAAACATCCACGACCATCAAACATCCACGGCCATCAAACATCCACGACGTCAAACATCCACGACCATCAAACATCCACGACCATCAAACATCCACGACCATCAAACATCCACGACGTCAAACATCCACGACCATCAAACATCCACGACGTCAAACATCCACGACCGTCAAACATCCACGACCGTCAAACATCCAAGACCGTCAAACATCCATCAAACATCCACGACCATCAAACATCCACGACCGTCAAACATCCACGACCGTCAAACATCCACGACCGTCAAACATCCACGACCGTCAAACATCCATCAAACATCCACGACCATCAATCATCCACGACCGTCAAACATCCACGACCGTCAAACATCCACGACCGTCAAAAAAACACGACCATCAAACATCCACGACCATCAAACATCCACGACCATCAAACATCCATCAAACATCCACGACCATCAAACATCCACGGCCATCAAACATCCACGACGTCAAACATCCACGACCGTCAAACATCCACGACCATCAAACATCCACGACCATCAAACATCCACGACGTCAAACATCCACGACCATCAAACATCCACGACCATCAAACATCCACGACCATCAAACATCCACGACGTCAAACATCCACGACCATCAAACATCCACGACGTCAAACATCCACGACCGTCAAACATCCATCAAACATCCACGACCATCAAACATCCACGACCATCAAACATCCAAGACCGTCAAACATCCATCAAACATCCACGACCATCAAACATCCACGACCATCAAACATCCATCAAACATCCACGACCATCAAACATCCACGACCATCAAACTTCCACGACCGTCAAACATCCACGACCATCAAACATCCACGACCATCAAACATCCACGACCATCAAACTTCCACGACGTCAAACATCCACGACGTCAAACATCCATGACCGTCAAACATCCACGACCGTCAAACATCCATCAAACATCCACGACCATCAAACATCCACGACCATCAAACATCCAAGACCGTCAAACATCCATCAAACATCCACGACCATCAAACATCCACGACCATCAAACTTCCACGACGTCAAACATCCACGACCATCAAACATCCACGACCATCAAACATCCACGACCATCAAACATCCATCAAACATCCACGACCATCAAACATCCACGACCGTCAAACATCCACGACCGTCAAACATCCACGACCGTCAAACATCCACGACCGTCAAACATCCACGACATCAAACATCCACGACCGTCAAACATCCACGACCGTCAAACATCCACGACCATCAAACATCCACGACCATCAAACATCTACGATCATCAAACATCCACGACCATCAAACATCCACGACCATCAAACATCCACGACCATCAAACATCTACGACCTTCAAACATCCACGACCATCAAACATCTACGACCATCAAACATCCACGACCATCAAACATCTATGACCATCAAACATCTATGACCATCAAACATCCACGACCATCAAACATCCACGACCGTCAAACATCCACGACCATCAAACATCCACGACCATCAAACATCCACGACCGTCAAACATCCACGACCGTCAAACATCCACGACGTCAAACATCCACGACCATCTAACATCCACGACCGTCAAACATCCACGACGTCAAACATCTACGACCGTCAAACATCTACGACCGTCAAACATCTACGACCATCAAACATCCACGACCATCAAACATCTACGACCATCAAACATCCACGACCATCAAACATCCACGACCATCAAACATCCACGACCGTCAAACATCCAAGACCGTCAAACATCCAAGACCGTCAAACATCCACGACCGTCAAACATCCACGACCGTCAAACATCCACGACCGTCAAACATCCACGACCGTCAAACATCCACGACCGTCAAACATCTACGACCATCAAACATCCACGACCATCAAACATCTACGACCATCAAACATCCACGACCATCAAACATCCATCAAACATCCACGACCGTCAAACATCCAAGACCGTCAAACATCCAAGACCGTCAAACATCCATCAAACATCCACGACCATCAAACATCTAACATCCACGACGTCAAACATCCACGACCATCAAACATCCACGACCATCAAACATCCACGACCATCAAACATCCACGACCGTCAAACATCCAAGACCGTCAAACATCCATCAAACATCCACGACCATCAAACATCCACGACCATCAAACATCCAAGACCGTCAAACATCCATCAAACATCCACGACCATCAAACATCCACGACCATCCACGACCATCAAACATCCATCAAACATCCACGACCATCAAACATCCACGACCATCAAACTTCCACGACCGTCAAACATCCACGACCGTCAAACATCCACGACCGTCAAACATCCACGACCGTCAAACATCCACGACCGTCAAACATCCACGACCGTCAAACATCCATCAAACATCCACGACCGTCAAACATCCACGACCGTCAAACATCCACGACCGTCAAACATCCACGACCATCAAACATCCATCAAACATCCACGACCATCAAACATCCACGACCGTCAAACATCCACGACCGTCAAACATCCACGACCGTCAAACATCCACGACCGTCAAACATCCAAGACCGTCAAACATCCACGACCATCAAACATCCACGACCATCAAACATCCACGACCATCAAACATCCATCAAATATCCATGACCATCAAACTTCCACGACCGTCAAACATCCATCAAACATCCACGACGTCAAACATCCACGACCGTCAAACATCCACGACCGTCAAACATCCACGACCGTCAAACATCCACGACCGTCAAACATCCACGACCATCAAACATCCACGACGTCAAACATCCACGACCATCAAACATCCACGACCATCAAACATCCACGACGTCAAACATCCACGACCGTCAAACATCCACGACCGTCAAACATCCAAGACCGTCAAACATCCATCAAACATCCACGACCATCAAACATCCACGACCGTCAAACATCCACGACCGTCAAACATCCACGACCGTCAAACATCCACGACCATCAAACATCCATCAAACATCCACGACCATCAATCATCCACGACCGTCAAACATCCACGACCGTCAAACATCCACGACCGTCAAAAAAACACGACCATCAAACATCCACGACCATCAAACATCCACGACCATCAAACATCCATCAAACATCCACGACCATCAAACATCCACGGCCATCAAACATCCACGACGTCAAACATCCACGACGTCAAACATCCACGACCGTCAAACATCCACGACCATCAAACATCCACGACCATCAAACATCCACGACGTCAAACATCCACGACCATCAAACATCCACGACCATCAAACATCCACGACCATCAAACATCCACGACGTCAAACATCCACGACCATCAAACATCCACGACGTCAAACATCCACGACGTCAAACATCCATGACCGTCAAACATCCACGACCGTCAAACATCCATCAAACATCCACGACCATCAAACATCCACGACCATCAAACATCCAAGACCGTCAAACATCCATCAAACATCCACGACCATCAAACATCCACGACCATCAAACTTCCACGACGTCAAACATCCACGACCATCAAACATCCACGACCATCAAACATCCACGACCATCAAACATCCATCAAACATCCACGACCATCAAACATCCACGACCGTCAAACATCCACGACCGTCAAACATCCACGACCGTCAAACATCCACGACCGTCAAACATCCACGACCGTCAAACATCCACGACGTCAAACATCCACGACCATCAAACATCCACGACCGTCAAACATCCACGACCGTCAAACATCCACGACCGTCAAACATCCACGACCATCAAACATCCACGACCATCAAACATCTACGATCATCAAACATCCACGACCATCAAACATCTACGACCATCAAACATCCACGACCATCAAACATCTACGACCATCAAACATCCACGACCATCAAACATCTACGACCATCAAACATCCACGACCATCAAACATCTATGACCATCAAACATCCACGACCATCAAACATCCATCAAACATCCACGACCGTCAAACATCCAAGACCGTCAAACATCCATCAAACATCCACGACCATCAAACATCCACGACCATCAAACATCTACGACCATCAAACATCCACGACCATCAAACATCCATCAAACATCCACGACCGTCAAACATCCAAGACCGTCAAACATCCAAGACCGTCAAACATCCAAGACCGTCAAACATCCACGACCGTCAAACATCCACGACCGTCAAACATCTACGACCATCAAACATCCACGACCATCAAACATCCATCAAACATCCACGACCGTCAAACATCCAAGACCGTCAAACATCCAAGACCGTCAAATATCCATCAAACATCCACGACCATCAAACATCTAACATCCACGACGTCAAACATCCACGACCATCAAACATCCACGACCATCAAACATCCACGACCATCAAACATCCACGACCGTCAAACATCCAAGACCGTCAAACATCCATCAAACATCCACGACCATCAAACATCCACGACCATCAAACATCCAAGACCGTCAAACATCCATCAAACATCCACGACCATCAAACATCCACGACCATCCACGACCATCAAACATCCATCAAACATCCACGACCATCAAACATCCACGACCATCAAACTTCCACGACCGTCAAACATCCACGACCGTCAAACATCCACGACCGTCAAACATCCACGACCGTCAAACATCCACGACCATCAAACATCCACGACCATCAAACATCCACGACCATCAAACATCCACAACCGTCAAACATCCATCAAACATCCACGACCGTCAAACATCCACGACCGTCAAACATCCACGACCGTCAAACATCCACGACCATCAAACATCCATCAAACATCCACGACCATCAAACATCCACGACCGTCAAACATCCACGACCATCAAACATCCACGACCATCAAACATCCACGACCATCAAACATCCACGACCATCAAACATCCACGACCGTCAAACATCCATCAAACATCCACGACCGTCAAACATCCACGACCGTCAAACATCCACGACCGTCAAACATCCACGACCATCAAACATCCATCAAACATCCACGACCATCAAACATCCACGACCGTCAAACATCCACGACCATCAAACATCCACGACCGTCAAACATCCACGACCGTCAAACATCCAAGACCGTCAAACATCCACGACCATCAAACATCCACGACCATCAAACATCCATCAAATATCCATGACCATCAAACTTCCACGACCGTCAAACATCCATCAAACATCCACGACGTCAAACATCCACGACCGTCAAACATCCACGACCGTCAAACATCCACGACCGTCAAACATCCACGACCGTCAAACATCCACGACCATCAAACATCCACGACCATCAAACATCCACGACGTCAAACATCCACGACCATCAAACATCCACAACCATCAAACATCCACGACGTCAAACATCCACGACCGTCAAACATCCACGACCGTCAAACATCCACGACCATCAAACATCCATCAAACATCCACGACCATCAATCATCCACGACCGTCAAACATCCACGACCGTCAAACATCCACGACCATCAAACATCCACGACCATCAAACATCCACGACCATCAAACATCCAAGACCGTCAAACATCCATCAAACATCCACGACCATCAAACATCCACGACCATCAAACATCCACGACCATCAAACATCCACGACCATCAAACATCCATCAAACATCCACGACCATCAAACATCCACGGCCATCAAACATCCACGACGTCAAACATCCACGGCCATCAAACATCCACGACGTCAAACATCCACGACCATCAAACATCCACGACCATCAAACATCCACGACCATCAAACATCCACGACGTCAAACATCCACGACCATCAAACATCCACGACCATCAAACATCCACGACCATCAAACATCCACGACCATCAAACATCCACGACGTCAAACATCCACGACCATCAAACATCCATCAAACATCCACGACCGTCAATCATCCACGACCGTCAAACATCCACGACCGTCAAACATCCACGACCGTCAAACATCCACGACCGTCAAACATCCAAGACCGTCAAACATCCAAGACCGTCAAACATCCACGACCATCAAACATCCACGACCATCAAACATCCATCAAATATCCATGACCATCAAACTTCCACGACCGTCAAACATCCATCAAACATCCACGACGTCAAACATCCACGACCGTCAAACATCCACGACCGTCAAACATCCACGACCGTCAAACATCCACGACCGTCAAACATCCACGACCATCAAACATCCACGACGTCAAACATCCACGACCATCAAACATCCACGACCATCAAACATCCACGACGTCAAACATCCACGACCGTCAAACATCCACGACCGTCAAACATCCACGACCATCAAACATCCATCAAACATCCACGACCATCAATCATCCACGACCGTCAAACATCCACGACCGTCAAACATCCACGACCGTCAAACATCCACGACCATCAAACATCCATCAAATATCCATGACCATCAAACTTCCACGACCATCAAACATCCATCAAATATCCACGACCATCAAACATCCACGACCATCAAACATCCATCAAACATCCACGACCATCAAACATCCACGGCCATCAAACATCCACGACGTCAAACATCCACGGCCATCAAACATCCACGACGTCAAACATCCACGACCATCAAACATCCACGACCATCAAACATCCACGACCATCAAACATCCACGACGTCAAACATCCACGACCATCAAACATCCACGACCATCAAACATCCACGACCATCAAACATCCACGACCATCAAACATCCACGACGTCAAACATCCACGACCATCAAACATCCATCAAACATCCACGACCGTCAATCATCCACGACCGTCAAACATCCACGACCGTCAAACATCCACGACCGTCAAACATCCACGACCATCAAACATCCACGACCATCAAACATCCATCAAACATCCACGACCATCAATCATCCACGACCGTCAAACATCCACGACCGTCAAACATCCACGACCGTCAAACATCCACGACCGTCAAACATCCAAGACCGTCAAACATCCAAGACCGTCAAACATCCACGACCATCAAACATCCACGACCATCAAACATCCATCAAATATCCATGACCATCAAACTTCCACGACCGTCAAACATCCATCAAACATCCACGACGTCAAACATCCACGACCGTCAAACATCCACGACCGTCAAACATCCACGACCATCAAACATCCACGACGTCAAACATCCACGACCATCAAACATCCACGACCATCAAACATCCACGACGTCAAACATCCACGACCGTCAAACATCCACGACCATCAATCATCCACGACCGTCAAACATCCACGACCGTCAAACATCCACGACCATCAAACATCCACGACCATCAAACATCCACGACCATCAAACATCCAAGACCGTCAAACATCCATCAAACATCCACGACCATCAAACATCCACGACCATCAAACATCCACGACCATCAAACATCCACGACCATCAACCATCCATCAAACATCCACGACCATCAAACATCCACGGCCATCAAACATCCACGACGTCAAACATCCACGGCCATCAAACATCCACGACGTCAAACATCCACGACCATCAAACATCCACGACGTCAAACATCCACGACCATCAAACATCCACGACCATCAAACATCCACGACCATCAAACATCCACGACCATCAAACATCCACGACGTCAAACATCCACGACCATCAAACATCCATCAAACATCCACGACCGTCAATCATCCACGACCGTCAAACATCCACGACCGTCAAACATCCACGACCGTCAAACATCCACGACCATCAAACATCCACGACCATCAAACATCCACGACCATCAATCATCCACGACCGTCAAACATCCACGACCGTCAAACATCCACGACCGTCAAACATCCACGACCGTCAAACATCCAAGACCGTCAAACATCCACGACCGTCAAACATCCACGACCGTCAAACATCCACGACCATCAAACATCCATCAAATATCCATGACCATCAAACTTCCACGACCGTCAAACATCCATCAAACATCCACGACATCAAACATCCACGACCGTCAAACATCCACGACCGTCAAACATCCACGACCGTCAAACATCCACGACCGTCAAACATCCACGACCATCAAACATCCACGACCATCAAACATCCACGACGTCAAACATCCACGACCATCAAACATCCACGACCATCAAACATCCACGACGTCAAACATCCACGACCGTCAAACATCCACGACCGTCAAACATCCACGACCATCAAACATCCATCAAACATCCACGACCATCAATCATCCACGACCGTCAAACATCCACGACCGTCAAACATCCACAACCGTCAAACATCCACGACCATCAAACATCCATCAAATATCCATGACCATCAAACTTCCACGACCATCAAACATCCATCAAATATCCACGACCATCAAACATCCACGACCATCAAACATCCATCAAACATCCACGACCATCAAACATCCACGGCCATCAAACATCCACGACGTCAAACATCCACGGCCATCAAACATCCACGACGTCAAACATCCACGACCATCAAACATCCACGACCATCAAACATCCACGACCATCAAACATCCACGACGTCAAACATCCACGACCATCAAACATCCACGACCATCAAACATCCACGACCATCAAACATCCACGACCATCAAACATCCACGACGTCAAACATCCACGACCATCAAACATCCATCAAACATCCACGACCGTCAAACATCCACGACCGTCAAACATCCACGACCGTCAAACATCCACGACCATCAAACATCCACGACCATCAAACATCCATCAAACATCCACGACCATCAATCATCCACGACCGTCAAACATCCACGACCGTCAAACATCCACGACCGTCAAACATCCACGACCGTCAAACATCCAAGACCGTCAAACATCCAAGACCGTCAAACATCCACGACCATCAAACATCCACGACCATCAAACATCCACGACCATCAAACATCCATCAAATATCCATGACCATCAAACTTCCACGACCGTCAAACATCCATCAAACATCCACGACGTCAAACATCCACGACCGTCAAACATCCACGACCGTCAAACATCCACGACCGTCAAACATCCACGACCGTCAAACATCCACGACCGTCAAACATCCACGACCATCAAACATCCACGACGTCAAACATCCACGACCATCAAACATCCACGACCATCAAACATCCACGACGTCAAACATCCACGACCGTCAAACATCCACGACCGTCAAACATCCACGACCATCAAACATCCATCAAACATCCACGACCATCAATCATCCACGACCGTCAAACATCCACGACCGTCAAACATCCACGACCGTCAAACATCCACGACCGTCAAACATCCACGACCATCAAACATCCACGACCATCAAACATCCACGACCATCAAACATCCAAGACCGTCAAACATCCATCAAACATCCACGACCATCAAACATCCACGACCATCAAACATCCACGACCATCAAACATCCACGACCATCAAACATCCATCAAACATCCACGACCATCAAACATCCACGGCCATCAAACATCCACGACGTCAAACATCCACGGCCATCAAACATCCACGACGTCAAACATCCACGACCATCAAACATCCACGACCATCAAACATCCACGACCATCAAACATCCACGACGTCAAACATCCACGACCATCAAACATCCACGACCATCAAACATCCACGACCATCAAACATCCACGACGTCAAACATCCACGACCGTCAAACATCCACGACCGTCAATCATCCACGACCGTCAAACATCCACGACCGTCAAACATCCACGACCGTCAAACATCCACGACCGTCAAACATCCACGACCGTCAAACATCCACGACCGTCAAACATCCACGACCGTCAAACATCCACGACCATCAAACATCCACGACCATCAAACATCCATCAAACATCCACGACCGTCAATCATCCACGACCGTCAAACATCCACGACCGTCAAACATCCACGACCGTCAAACATCCACGACCGTCAAACATCCACGACCGTCAAACATCCACGACCGTCAAACATCCACGACCATCAAACATCCACGACCATCAAACATCCATCAAACATCCACGACCATCAAACATCCACGGCCATCAAACATCCACGACGTCAAACATCCACGACCATCAAACATCCACGACCATCAAACATCCACGACCATCAAACATCCACGACGTCAAACATCCACGACCGTCAAACATCCAAGACCGTCAAACATCCATCAAACATCCACGACCGTCAATCATCCACGACCGTCAAACATCCACGACCGTCAAACATCCACGACCGTCAAAAAAACACGACCATCAAACATCCACGACCATCAAACATCCACGACCATCAAACATCCATCAAACATCCACGACCATCAAACATCCACGGCCATCAAACATCCACGACGTCAAACATCCACGACCGTCAAACATCCACGACCATCAAACATCCACGACCATCAAACATCCACGACGTCAAACATCCACGACCATCAAACATCCACGACCATCAAACATCCACGACCATCAAACATCCACGACCATCAAACATCCACGACGTCAAACATCCACGACCATCAAACATCCACGACGTCAAACATCCACGACCATCAAACATCCAAGACCGTCAAACATCCACGACCGTCAAACATCCATCAAACATCCACGACCATCAAACATCCACGACCATCAAACATCCAAGACCGTCAAACATCCAAGACCGTCAAACATCCAAGACCGTCAAACATCCATCAAACATCCACGACCATCAAACATCCACGACCATCAAACTTCCACGACGTCAAACATCCACGACCATCAAACATCCACGACCATCAAACATCCACGACCATCAAACATCCATCAAACATCCACGACCATCAAACATCCACGACCATCAAACTTCCACGACCGTCAAACATCCACGACCGTCAAACATCCACGACCGTCAAACATCCACGACGTCAAACATCCACGACCGTCAAACTTCCGCGACCGTCAAACATCCACGACGTCAAACATCCACGACCATCAAACATCCACGACGTCAAACATTCACGACCATCAAACATCACGACCGTCAAACATCCACGACCGTCAAACATCCACGACCGTCAAACATCCACGACCGTCAAACATCCATCAAACATCCACGACCGTCAAACATCCACGACCGTCAAACATCCACGACCGTCAAACATCCACGACCGTCAAACATCCACGACCATCAAACATCCATCAAACATCCACGACCATCAAACATCCACGACCGTCAAACATCCACGACCGTCAAACATCCACGACCGTCAAACATCCAAGACCGTCAAACATCCACGACCATCAAACATCCACGACCATCAAACATCCATCAAACATCCACGACCATCAAACATCCACGACGTCAAACATCCACGACCATCAAACATCCACGACGTCAAACATTCACGACCATCAAACATCCATCAAACATCCACGACCATCAAACATCCACGACCATCAAACATCCACGACCATCAAACATCCACGACCATCAAACATCTACGACCATCAAACATCCACGACCATCAAACATCTACGACCATCAAACATCCACGACCATCAAACATCTACGACCATCAAACATCCACGACCATCAAACATCCATCAAACATCCACGACCGTCAAACATCCAAGACCGTCAAACATCCATCAAACATCCACGACCATCAAACATCCACGACCGTCAAACATCCACGACCGTCAAACATCCACGACCGTCAAACATCCACGACCGTCAAACATCCACGACCGTCAAACATCCACGACCGTCAAACATCCACGACCGTCAAACATCCACGACGTCAAACATCCACGACCATCTAACATCCACGACGTCAAACATCCACGACCATCAAACATCTACGACCGTCAAACATCTACGACCGTCAAACATCCACGACCATCAAACATCTACGACCATCAAACATCCACGACCATCAAACATCCATCAAACATCCACGACCGTCAAACATCCAAGACCGTCAAACATCCAAGACCGTCAAACATCCATCAAACATCCACGACCATCAAACATCCACGACCGTCAAACATCCACGACCGTCAAACATCCACGACCGTCAAACATCCACGACGTCAAACATCCACGACCATCAAACATCCACGACCATCAAACATCCACGACCGTCAAACATCCACGACCGTCAAACATCCACGACCGTCAAACATCCACGACCGTCAAACATCCACGACCATCAAACATCTACGACCATCAAACATCCACGACCATCAAACATCCATCAAACATCCACGACCGTCAAACATCCAAGACCGTCAAACATCCAAGACCGTCAAACATCCATCAAACATCCACGACCATCAAACATCTACGACCATCAAACATCCACGACCATCAAACATCCATCAAACATCCACGACCGTCAAACATCTACGACCATCAAACATCTACGACCATCAAACATCTACGACCATCAAACATCCACGACCATTAAACATCCACGAACATCAAACATCCACGACCATCAAACATCTACGATCATCAAACATCCACGACCATCAAACATCTACGACCATCAAACATCCACGACCATCAAACATCCACGACCATCAAACATCTACGACCATCAAACATCCACGACCATCAAACATCTACGACCATCAAACATCCACGACCATCAAACATCTACGACCGTCAAACATCCACGACCGTCAAACATCCACGACCATCAAACATCCAAGACCGTCAAACATCCATCAAACATCCACGACCATCAAACATCCACGACCGTCAAACATCCACGACCATCAAACATCCACGACGTCAAACATCCACGACCATCAAACATCCACGACCATCAAACATCCACGACCGTCAAACATCCACGACCGTCAAACATCCACGACCGTCAAACATCCAAGACCGTCAAACATCCATCAAACATCCACGACCATCAAACATCCACGACCATCAAACATCCAAGACCGTCAAACATCCATCAAACATCCACGACCATCAAACATCCACGACCATCCACGACCATCAAACATCCATCAAACATCCACGACCATCAAACTTCCACGACCGTCAAACATCCACGACCGTCAAACATCCACGACCGTCAAACATCCACGACCGTCAAACATCCACGACCGTCAAACATCCACGACCGTCAAACATCCACGACCGTCAAACATCCACGACCATCAAACATCCACGACCATCAAACATCCACGACCATCAAACATCCAAGACCGTCAAACATCCATCAAACATCCACGACCATCAAACATCCACGACCATCAAACATCCACGACCATCAAACATCCACGACCATCAAACATCCATCAAACATCCACGACCATCAAACATCCACGGCCATCAAACATCCACGACGTCAAACATCCACGGCCATCAAACATCCACGACGTCAAACATCCACGACCATCAAACATCCACGACCATCAAACATCCACGACCATCAAACATCCACGACGTCAAACATCCACGACCATCAAACATCCACGACCATCAAACATCCACGACCATCAAACATCCACGACGTCAAACATCCACGACCGTCAAACATCCACGACCGTCAATCATCCACGACCGTCAAACATCCACGACCGTCAAACATCCACGACCGTCAAACATCCACGACCGTCAAACATCCACGACCGTCAAACATCCACGACCGTCAAACATCCACGACCGTCAAACATCCACGACCATCAAACATCCACGACCATCAAACATCCATCAAACATCCACGACCGTCAATCATCCACGACCGTCAAACATCCACGACCGTCAAACATCCACGACCGTCAAACATCCACGACCGTCAAACATCCACGACCGTCAAACATCCACGACCGTCAAACATCCACGACCTTCAAACATCCACGACCATCAAACATCCATCAAACATCCACGACCATCAAACATCCACGGCCATCAAACATCCACGACGTCAAACATCCACGACCATCAAACATCCACGACCATCAAACATCCACGACCATCAAACATCCACGACGTCAAACATCCACGACCGTCAAACATCCAAGACCGTCAAACATCCATCAAACATCCACGACCGTCAATCATCCACGACCGTCAAACATCCACGACCGTCAAACATCCACGACCGTCAAACATCCACGACCGTCAAAAAAACACGACCATCAAACATCCACGACCATCAAACATCCACGACCATCAAACATCCATCAAACATCCACGACCATCAAACATCCACGGCCATCAAACATCCACGACCGTCAAACATCCACGACCATCAAACATCCACGACCATCAAACATCCACGACGTCAAACATCCACGACCATCAAACATCCACGACCATCAAACATCCACGACCATCAAACATCCACGACCATCAAACATCCACGACGTCAAACATCCACGACCATCAAACATCCACGACGTCAAACATCCACGACCATCAAACATCCAAGACCGTCAAACATCCACGACCGTCAAACATCCATCAAACATCCACGACCATCAAACATCCACGACCATCAAACATCCAAGACCGTCAAACATCCAAGACCGTCAAACATCCAAGACCGTCAAACATCCATCAAACATCCACGACCATCAAACATCCACGACCATCAAACTTCCACGACGTCAAACATCCACGACCATCAAACATCCACGACCATCAAACATCCACGACCATCAAACATCCATCAAACATCCACGACCATCAAACATCCACGACCATCAAACTTCCACGACCGTCAAACATCCACGACCGTCAAACATCCACGACCGTCAAACATCCACGACGTCAAACATCCACGACCGTCAAACTTCCGCGACCGTCAAACATCCACGACGTCAAACATCCACGACATCAAACATCCACGACGTCAAACATTCACGACCATCAAACATCACGACCGTCAAACATCCACGACCGTCAAACATCCACGACCGTCAAACATCCACGACCGTCAAACATCCATCAAACATCCACGACCGTCAAACATCCACGACCGTCAAACATCCACGACCGTCAAACATCCACGACCGTCAAACATCCACGACCATCAAACATCCATCAAACATCCACGACCATCAAACATCCACGACCGTCAAACATCCACGACCGTCAAACATCCACGACCGTCAAACATCCAAGACCGTCAAACATCCACGACCATCAAACATCCACGACCATCAAACATCCATCAAACATCCACGACCATCAAACATCCACGACGTCAAACATCCACGACCATCAAACATCCACGACGTCAAACATTCACGACCATCAAACATCCATCAAACATCCACGACCATCAAACATCCACGACCATCAAACATCCACGACCATCAAACATCCACGACCATCAAACATCTACGACCATCAAACATCCACGACCATCAAACATCTACGACCATCAAACATCCACGACCATCAAACATCTACGACCATCAAACATCCACGACCATCAAACATCCATCAAACATCCACGACCGTCAAACATCCAAGACCGTCAAACATCCATCAAACATCCACGACCATCAAACATCCACGACCGTCAAACATCCACGACCGTCAAACATCCACGACCGTCAAACATCCACGACCGTCAAACATCCACGACCGTCAAACATCCACGACCGTCAAACATCCACGACCGTCAAACATCCACGACGTCAAACATCCACGACCATCTAACATCCACGACGTCAAACATCCACGACCATCAAACATCTACGACCGTCAAACATCTACGACCGTCAAACATCCACGACCATCAAACATCTACGACCATCAAACATCCACGACCATCAAACATCCATCAAACATCCACGACCGTCAAACATCCAAGACCGTCAAACATCCAAGACCGTCAAACATCCATCAAACATCCACGACCATCAAACATCCACGACCGTCAAACATCCACGACCGTCAAACATCCACGACCGTCAAACATCCACGACGTCAAACATCCACGACCATCAAACATCCACGACCATCAAACATCCACGACCGTCAAACATCCACGACCGTCAAACATCCACGACCGTCAAACATCCACGACCGTCAAACATCCACGACCATCAAACATCTACGACCATCAAACATCCACGACCATCAAACATCCATCAAACATCCACGACCGTCAAACATCCAAGACCGTCAAACATCCAAGACCGTCAAACATCCATCAAACATCCACGACCATCAAACATCTACGACCATCAAACATCCACGACCATCAAACATCCATCAAACATCCACGACCGTCAAACATCTACGACCATCAAACATCTACGACCATCAAACATCTACGACCATCAAACATCCACGACCATTAAACATCCACGAACATCAAACATCCACGACCATCAAACATCTACGATCATCAAACATCCACGACCATCAAACATCTACGACCATCAAACATCCACGACCATCAAACATCCACGACCATCAAACATCTACGACCATCAAACATCCACGACCATCAAACATCTACGACCATCAAACATCCACGACCATCAAACATCTACGACCGTCAAACATCCACGACCGTCAAACATCCACGACCATCAAACATCCAAGACCGTCAAACATCCATCAAACATCCACGACCATCAAACATCCACGACCGTCAAACATCCACGACCATCAAACATCCACGACGTCAAACATCCACGACCATCAAACATCCACGACCATCAAACATCCACGACCGTCAAACATCCACGACCGTCAAACATCCACGACCGTCAAACATCCAAGACCGTCAAACATCCATCAAACATCCACGACCATCAAACATCCACGACCATCAAACATCCAAGACCGTCAAACATCCATCAAACATCCACGACCATCAAACATCCACGACCATCCACGACCATCAAACATCCATCAAACATCCACGACCATCAAACTTCCACGACCGTCAAACATCCACGACCGTCAAACATCCACGACCGTCAAACATCCACGACCATCAAACATCCACGACCATCAAACATCCACGACCATCAAACATCCACGACCATCAAACATCCACGACGTCAAACATCCACGACCATCAAACATCCACGACCGTCAAACATCCATCAAACATCCACGACCGTCAAACATCCACGACCGTCAAACATCCACGACCATCAAACATCCATCAAACATCCACGACCATCAAACATCCACGACCGTCAAACATCCACGACCATCAAACATCCACGACCGTCAAACATCCAAGACCGTCAAACATCCACGACCATCAAACATCCACGACCATCAAACATCCATCAAACATCCACGACCATCAAACTTCCACGACCGTCAAACATCCATCAAACATCCACGACGTCAAACATCCACGACCATCAAACATCCACGACCATCAAACATCCACGACGTCAAACATCCACGACCGTCAAACATCCACGACCGTCAAACATCCACGACCATCAAACATCCATCAAACATCCACGACCGTCAAACATCCACGACCGTCAAACATCCACGACCGTCAAACATCCACGACCGTCAAACATCCACGACCATCAAACATCCACGACCATCAAACATCCACGACCATCAAACATCCACGACCATCAAACATCCAAGACCGTCAAACATCCATCAAACATCCACGACCATCAAACATCCACGACCATCAAACATCCACGACCATCAAACATCCATCAAACATCCACGACCATCAAACATCCACGGCCATCAAACATCCACGACGTCAAACATCCACGACCATCAAACATCCACGACCATCAAACATCCACGACCATCAAACATCCACGACGTCAAACATCCACGACCATCAAACATCCACGACCATCAAACATCCATCAAACATCCACGACCATCAATCATCCACGACCGTCAAACATCCACGACCGTCAAACATCCACGACCGTCAAACATCCACGACCATCAAACATCCACGACCATCAAACATCCACGAACATCAAACATCCATCAAACATCCACGACCATCAAACATCCACGGCCATCAAACATCCACGACGTCAAACATCCACGACCGTCAAACATCCACGACCATCAAACATCCACGACCATCAAACATCCACGACCATCAAACATCCACGACGTCAAACATCCACGACGTCAAACATCCACGACCGTCAAACATCCACGACCATCAAACATCCAAGACCGTCAAACATCCATCAAACATCCACGACCATCAAACATCCAAGACCGTCAAACATCCATCAAACATCCACGACCATCAAACATCCACGACCATCAAACATCCACCACCATCAAACATCCACGACCATCAAACATCCACGACGTCAAACATCCACGACCATCAAACATCCACGACCATCAAACATCCATCAAACATCCACGACCATCAATCATCCACGACCGTCAAACATCCACGACCGTCAAACATCCACGACCGTCAAACATCCACGACCATCAAACATCCACGACCATCAAACATCCACGACCATCAAACATCCATCAAACATCCACGACCATCAAACATCCACGACCATCAAACATCCACGACGTCAAACATCCACGACCGTCAAACATCCACGACCATCAAACATCCACGACCATCAAACATCCACGACCATCAAACATCCACGACGTCAAACATCCACGACGTCAAACATCCACGACCATCAAACATCCACGACGTCAAACATCCACGACCGTCAAACATCCACGACCATCAAACATCCAAGACCGTCAAACATCCATCAAACATCCACGACCATCAAACATCCACGACCATCAAACATCCAAGACCGTCAAACATCCATCAAACATCCACGACCATCAAACATCCACGACCATCAAACATCCACGACCATCAAACATCCATCAAACATCCACGACCATCAAACATCCACGACCGTCAAACTTCCACGACCGTCAAACATCCACGACCATCAAACATCCACGACCATCAAACATCCACGACCATCAAACATCCACGACCATCAAACATCCACGACCATCAAACATCCACGACGTCAAACATCCACGACCATCAAACATCCACGACCGTCAAACATCCATCAAACATCCACGACCGTCAAACATCCACGACCGTCAAACATCCACGACCATCAAACATCCATCAAACATCCACGACCATCAAACATCCACGACCGTCAAACATCCACGACCATCAAACATCCACGACCGTCAAACATCCAAGACCGTCAAACATCCACGACCATCAAACATCCACGACCATCAAACATCCATCAAACATCCACGACCATCAAACTTCCACGACCGTCAAACATCCATCAAACATCCACGACGTCAAACATCCACGACCATCAAACATCCACGACCATCAAACATCCACGACGTCAAACATCCACGACCGTCAAACATCCACGACCGTCAAACATCCACGACCATCAAACATCCATCAAACATCCACGACCGTCAAACATCCACGACCGTCAAACATCCACGACCGTCAAACATCCACGACCGTCAAACATCCACGACCATCAAACATCCACGACCATCAAACATCCACGACCATCAAACATCCACGACCATCAAACATCCAAGACCGTCAAACATCCATCAAACATCCACGACCATCAAACATCCACGACCATCAAACATCCACGACCATCAAACATCCATCAAACATCCACGACCATCAAACATCCACGGCCATCAAACATCCACGACGTCAAACATCCACGACCATCAAACATCCACGACCATCAAACATCCACGACCATCAAACATCCACGACGTCAAACATCCACGACCATCAAACATCCACGACCATCAAACATCCATCAAACATCCACGACCATCAATCATCCACGACCGTCAAACATCCACGACCGTCAAACATCCACGACCGTCAAACATCCACGACCATCAAACATCCACGACCATCAAACATCCACGAACATCAAACATCCATCAAACATCCACGACCATCAAACATCCACGGCCATCAAACATCCACGACGTCAAACATCCACGACCGTCAAACATCCACGACCATCAAACATCCACGACCATCAAACATCCACGACCATCAAACATCCACGACGTCAAACATCCACGACGTCAAACATCCACGACCGTCAAACATCCACGACCATCAAACATCCAAGACCGTCAAACATCCATCAAACATCCACGACCATCAAACATCCAAGACCGTCAAACATCCATCAAACATCCACGACCATCAAACATCCACGACCATCAAACATCCACCACCATCAAACATCCACGACCATCAAACATCCACGACGTCAAACATCCACGACCATCAAACATCCACGACCATCAAACATCCATCAAACATCCACGACCGTCAATCATCCACGACCGTCAAACATCCACGACCGTCAAACATCCACGACCGTCAAACATCCACGACCATCAAACATCCACGACCATCAAACATCCACGACCATCAAACATCCATCAAACATCCACGACCATCAAACATCCACGACCATCAAACATCCACGACGTCAAACATCCACGACCGTCAAACATCCACGACCATCAAACATCCACGACCATCAAACATCCACGACCATCAAACATCCACGACGTCAAACATCCACGACGTCAAACATCCACGACCATCAAACATCCACGACGTCAAACATCCACGACCGTCAAACATCCACGACCATCAAACATCCAAGACCGTCAAACATCCATCAAACATCCACGACCATCAAACATCCACGACCATCAAACATCCAAGACCGTCAAACATCCATCAAACATCCACGACCATCAAACATCCACGACCATCAAACATCCACGACCATCAAACATCCATCAAACATCCACGACCATCAAACATCCACGACCGTCAAACTTCCACGACCGTCAAACATCCACGACCATCAAACATCCACGACCATCAAACATCCACGACCATCAAACATCCACGACGTCAAACATCCACGACCATCAAACATCCACGACGTCAAACATCCACGACCGTCAAACATCCACGACCGTCAAACATCCACGACCATCAAACATCCACGACCGTCAAACATCCACGACCGTCAAACATCCATCAAACATCCACGACCATCAAACATCCACGACCATCAAACATCCACGACCATCAAACATCCACGACCATCAAACTTCCACGACGTCAAACATCCACGACCATCAAACATCCACGACCATCAAACATCCACGACCATCAAACATCCATCAAACATCCACGACCATCAAACATCCACGACCATCAAACTTCCACGACCGTCAAACATCCACGACCGTCAAACATCCACGACGTCAAACATCCACGACCATCAAACATCCACGACCGTCAAACATCCACGACCATCAAACATCCACGACCGTCAAACATCCACGACCATCAAACATCCACGACCATCAAACATCCACGACCATCAAACATCTACGATCATCAAACATCCACGACCATCAAACATCTACGACCATCAAACATCCACGACCATCAAACATCTACGACCATCAAACATCCACGACCATCAAACATCTACGACCATCAAACATCCACGACCATCAAACATCTACGACCATCAAACATCCACGACCATCAAACATCCACGACCGTCAAACATCCAAGACCGTCAAACATCCACGACCGTCAAACATCCACGACCGTCAAACATCCACGACCATCAAACATCCACGACGTCAAACATCTACGACCATCAAACATCTACGACCGTCAAACATCTACGACCGTCAAACATCTACGACCATCAAACATCCACGACCATCAAACATCCACGACCATCAAACATCTACGACCATCAAACATCCATCAAACATCCACGACCATCAAACATCCACGACCGTCAAACATCCACGACCGTCAAACATCCATCAAACATCCACGACCATCAAACATCTACGACCATCAAACATCCACGAACATCAAACATCCATCAAACATCCACGACCATCAAACATCCACGGCCATCAAACATCCACGACGTCAAACATCCACGACCGTCAAACATCCACGACCATCAAACATCCACGACCATCAAACATCCACGACCATCAAACATCCACGACGTCAAACATCCACGACGTCAAACATCCACGACCGTCAAACATCCACGACCATCAAACATCCAAGACCGTCAAACATCCATCAAACATCCACGACCATCAAACATCCAAGACCGTCAAACATCCATCAAACATCCACGACCATCAAACATCCACGACCATCAAACATCCACCACCATCAAACATCCACGACCATCAAACATCCACGACGTCAAACATCCACGACCATCAAACATCCACGACCATCAAACATCCATCAAACATCCACGACCATCAATCATCCACGACCATCAAACATCCAAGACCGTCAAACATCCATCAAACATCCACGACCATCAAACATCCATCAAACATCCACGACCATCAAACATCCACGACCATCAAACATCCACGACGTCAAACATCCACGACCGTCAAACATCCACGACCATCAAACATCCACGACCATCAAACATCCACGACCATCAAACATCCACGACGTCAAACATCCACGACGTCAAACATCCACGACCATCAAACATCCACGACGTCAAACATCCACGACCGTCAAACATCCACGACCATCAAACATCCAAGACCGTCAAACATCCATCAAACATCCACGACCATCAAACATCCACGACCATCAAACATCCAAGACCGTCAAACATCCATCAAACATCCACGACCATCAAACATCCACGACCATCAAACATCCACGACCATCAAACATCCATCAAACATCCACGACCATCAAACATCCACGACCGTCAAACTTCCACGACCGTCAAACATCCACGACCGTCAAACATCCACGACCGTCAAACATCCACGACCATCAAACATCCACGACGTCAAACATCCACGACCATCAAACATCCACGACGTCAAACATCCACGACCGTCAAACATCCACGACCGTCAAACATCCACGACCGTCAAACATCCACGACCGTCAAACATCCACGACCGTCAAACATCCATCAAACATCCACGACCATCAAACATCCACGACCATCAAACATCCACGACCATCAAACATCCACGACCATCAAACATCCACGACCATCAAACTTCCACGACGTCAAACATCCACGACCATCAAACATCCACGACCATCAAACATCCACGACCATCAAACATCCACGACCATCAAACATCCATCAAACATCCACGACCATCAAACATCCACGACCATCAAACTTCCACGACCATCAAACATCCACGACCGTCAAACATCCACGACGTCAAACATCCACGACCATCAAACATCCACGACCGTCAAACATCCACGACCGTCAAACATCCACGACCATCAAACATCCACGACCATCAAACATCCACGACCATCAAACATCTACGATCATCAAACATCCACGACCATCAAACATCCACGACCATCAAACATCTACGACCATCAAACATCCACGACCATCAAACATCTACGACCATCAAACATCCACGACCATCAAACATCTACGACCATCAAACATCCACGACCGTCAAACATCCAAGACCGTCAAACATCCACGACCGTCAAACATCCACGACCATCAAACATCCACGACCATCAAACATCCACGACGTCAAACATCTACGACCATCAAACATCTACGACCGTCAAACATCTACGACCATCAAACATCCACGACCATCAATCATCTACGACCATCAAACATCCACGACGTCAAACATGTTAAACAAATGAAATTAAGGGACAGAAGTGACTCTAAAATGTGCTCTCGAAGTCCAACACGTGGAGTTTATTCTCTGTGTGAAACCAACAGGAAAACATGTTCGAACGCACATGGTCTGTCGGGAAAGTTGTGTTAAGTAAATGTGTTAAGATTATGTTCACGGCTGAGTTCTGTTTGAGCGTTTGTGTTTACTTTATTTACAATTCAAATCTCAGCTCGTCTTTGATCGGACGATGGTTCTAAATGTCCGATTTTTGAGCCACGACTCCAGAAGTATTCATCATTTCATTTTTGCTGTAAATAAGAAAGAATATTCTCTCTTTTTGACAATAGAATATTAAATTTGTTTAGTTTTGTTTCGGTGTTTAATTGCTTATTAAGAGACTGTATAATGTCACTGGTTTTAAGATAATTTAGCTCTTTTTTTAGCCATGTGTCTAAATCCATTGGTGATTGTTGTGTTGCTGGTGCAGCTGCTGCACGTGCACGAGACCTTCCTGGAGTGTCACTATAACTGGGAGCTGGTGATCTGGTGCTCCAGCCTCACTCTGTTCCTGCTGCGCTTCGTCACGCTGGGCTCCGAGACCAGCAAAAAGTACAGCAACACCTCCATCCTGCTCACCGAACAAGTACTTCTGAAGCATCAAATACTCTGCAGAAGCTCATCATAAAGAAACGACTCATTGTGTGTGTGTTTTTGCTCCTTAGATCAATCTGTATCTGAAAATGGAGAAGAAACCAAACAAGAAGGAGGAGCTGACTCTGGTCAATAATGTTCTCAAACTGGCCACCAAACTGCTCAAGGTACAAAAGTACTTTCAAAATGATCTCACTCTAGTCGAAGGCAGAAAGTATTGAGCCAAGAAATGAACATATTTGGAGAAACTACTTCTCAAGTCTGTGGGTGTGATCCTCATTGGTCCAGGAGGTTCCATTGTAGAAAAAGGTTGTTTCATTTGGAGTTTAGAAAAAACTGAACGTTTCGACTCTCGTCCAAGAGTCATTGTCAATAAGCGAATTTAGGCCGAGAACTCCGATATTTATACCCTTCTGTGGTGATTCCCTTCTGAACTAGAACTACTTGTGTGTACAGGAGCTGGACTCTCCGTTTCGGCTGTACGGACTCACCATGAACCCTCTGCTCTACAACATCACTCAGGTGGTCATTCTGTCGGCCGTGTCTGGGGTCATCTCTGACCTACTGGGCTTCAACCTCAAGGTAAATGACTCAAACATGTTACAGAGTAATCAAATACACAAATGAGCCTGCTGCAAACACAGACCTGTCAACTTTGATGCTCATGCTAGCAATCACTTAGCAACACGGCTAGTCCAGTGTTTTGTGGGAATTCTCCCCTCTGCAGTTGAACTACATAAACACTGAGAATGTAAAAGGACCTGGAGTTACTGTGAAAACTGTAAGTGAGCAGCCCAAACACAGCTCCTGGAAGACTGACACCAGAGACAAGCACGAGGAAGGAGGCAGTGTGAGGTTAGGATCAGATTTAAGGTTAGGAACAGATCAGTCTTGGATTTTTCTACTGAATTATTCCACAAATCAAACAAGTTATGAATAATATTTATGAACCTGTATTTATGAATCTAACCCACTGCTGGTGGGATTTTTGGCGTTACAAAATAAAATGGATTAAATCCAGAGATACAAACCCATCACCACATTTAAAGTCTCATTAAAAGTCATTATTGAGTGTGTAAGTCGGAGCTAAAGGCTAAAGTGACTTCAGGTTTGTGAGGAGCGCAGAGAAATGACATCATGAAATAAACATGTTATACTTTAATATGGAGGTTATTCGGTTGTGACACATTTGTTTTGACTCATCTGAAACACACTTGGAGAAGCATTTAGCTTATTATACAGTCAAAAACACTCTTCGATAACTGACGTTTCTTCAATAACAATTATAAAACGGTCCATAAATCATCTCCAGACTTTCTTCCATCTAATCCCGATGAGTACAACGTGCTGAGACCTGGAAGTGAGGGGCCAGTTTGAAACATGCATTTGTGTAACATCCTCATGCATCAGATGTAACCTTTAAACTGAGTGTAATTCCCTCTGCAGCCAGTAGATGGCGCCACAGCTCAGCTGATACTCATGTTTAAAGACTAATAATATAATAATGCATCATATTTGTATTTTCAATGACTCTTTTTTGTTTTGCAGCTGTGGAAGATCAAATCATGACAGTGAGCCGACGCTGACCTGACTGACCTTTGACCCTTATGTTCTCACTTTGTGCAATTCAACACTATTTATTTACCCTCACAGTGTTTCTAGGTTTATTTGAATTTTAGATAGTTTTATTTTATTTGTTCACTGCAAAAACGAATAACCTGCATTAGATTCAAAATACTTGAAGATTATTTAACTTGATTTGATCAGATTTGACTGGCAAATGAACTTAATGGAGCTACAATTGATTTGTTTGAGGATAATATTGCCTTTTTCAAGGCAATATTATCCGTCAAAAGATTCATTTTATTTTTCAATTAAAGTTTGTCAGAAATACTCTGATTCATCTGAACTTGTCAGAGGAAAATGTCAGATAAAGATTAATATTCTTCAAGATATTTTAACCAATGTAGACAACAATGCTATGAATACACAGTTATGAAGTATTAGACTATCATTGACCCAGTGCTGGTTCATTTGAATTTATGTCAAGTTTTATACAAATACTTTCAAAGCTAAGATATTAATAACTTTATATCCACCAAATCATTGGTCACATTTTCTCTTCAAAATAAACTCGGTGGATATGTTTGCTGCAGTAATGGTAGATCTTTACAAAAGGCTCTCAAAATCCTCCCAAATCCAAAACATCCAAGTGTAACATAAATGCACTGCAACATCTGATCATAACGCACTATTATATGGAGCTTTACGATAGTCGTGCCAATGACTGAAATGACGAGCAAAAGTCTTATTTAACCATCACAACTTGGGCTTTGGAGCAAACAAACATCTGTTTGAAAAAAAAAATAAAGAAAATACTAAATAATTCTAGGTTTGCGTTTGCTTGTAACAATCATTCAAAAACAATCCTCCAACTCTCACTTTGATTGTAGATCGTTGAATAGTTCCATAAAACCTGTTTCAGGAGGTCATGCATTATTCCTGTATTTAGTGTGATCTTACTCTCTTTGACTGACCACAGCAGTTGATATTAGCAAAAAGGGCATTAAAGGGTCCGTTTTATGCTAAATGTACTTTTTCAACATTGTTGTGATGTTTGTACTTTCATCAGAAACTAACACAGAACATGAAGTTCTCTTGTATTCTGTGGTTTTTAAAAGGGTTCAACTAATCCCGCCCACTTACTGCATAAAACTGTATCAAATTGTTTAAATTTAATTTAATCTTCTAAGATAATTGCAAAGGAAGCATCGGTATTAAGCTTTCTTTTTCCTTTTAGTTCCAAACTAACTCGAGCTGCCCCGACTGGTCCCATCATATTATTTACTTTGTGAACATTTGAGTTCATATAAAAAGTGTTTGGATGGAATAATATGTTTGATAAAGTCATTGTTTTGTAGAACATGCATTTCTGCTTCATAAAAGGTACATTTAAATCATATTCTAAGCCCCTTTTTAAGGCCCTAAAGTTAAACCCAATGCTGTCAAATCCTGTAGTTTGTGCATGGTAGAATGAGTGTGATTTAAATAATGCACTTTAAATCTTTTAACATGTTTAAAAGCAGGACAAAGTTTGGAAGAAGAAATGTACCGGTAATTGCATGTTTTTGTAACTCGACAGCTTGAAGAAGTTTCTTGTTGTTCGTGAAGTTTTCATGTCTGAGTTACATCGTTAGCTTTGTGCTAACTGGACTAGCTTCATGCCCTGAGGTGGAGGACACACACTTCTACAGTGACTGAACTAAAGCTTTGTCCTTTTCTTCTCAATTCATTGTGTAGAAGTTTTAAGATTTTTGTTTCGTTTTGTTAATCCAAAAAACAACTTTCCACCAATTCTTAAACCACATTTCCACTGATTCACTTTGGAGCAGATCGGTCCGAAAGTGTCTCAACTGTCTGAAGTGACCCATGCTGCCCGTTTAAGTGATCCAAAGTGGGCCGTGAGAGGTCAGTTTCCAAAGTGGTCCGGCTCACGTTTGGCAAGATGATTGGACAAGAGAGAAATCATAAAACAAGAGGGAAAATACTGACCTGATCTTGTGATATTCACTGGAAATACAGTGGTTTCACTCCGATATTGAGCCCACGTGTTTAGTACATTCAAGCTCACGTTAGCATCATTAAACACGCAACACAACTGCTTCAAGTGCATAACGCATCCAACATAATCCAAACCCAATGCGTCACATAGAGAGAGGTTAAAGCGGGTTTAGAGGTTTTGCAAGTGACAAATCTGAAGATAAACCAGAAGTAGTTTCCTGTTGACTCTCGCTTTAGCCCTGGAATCACTCAATCACTTTTTGTGAATTGCTCAGATTAAAAAGTATCATTATTCTTATTATTATCAGGTATAATTTGGATTAGATTTATTAGAAAACATGAGTTGTGTTTCAGGTCAGTTGTTGCCTCTGGACATGAGACGCACTCTGACTGTTCCAAAGTGCTCTAAAGTGAATAATATCATTTTTTAAACAACCAATTTGTCCCTAAAAGATTTCATGACAAAGTGACAAAGTAGCAAACCACAACCAAAAAAATGTCTACCTATTATTATTATTATTATTATTATTATTATTATTATTATTATTATTATTGCTTCGTTTGATAAATAACCATAACGTTACTGAGTATTGATCCTCATCTTTTAAATGCAGTCCCAAGATGGCGGTGCGTCCTTCACCTCTGGCCTCGTGCTCTGGAACAGCATTATAATGAGTTTATGACAAAAAGGAGAAGACCAAAGTGCTTATTTCTGTTGTTTGTCGCTGGAAATCGAATGTATTCACATTTTCACGCTTTAAAAGATTTGCCTCGTTTTGAAAATACCTTGAATTGTATTTTGTTTGAGCTTTTGTCATTATATATTTGTTGCATATATTTGTAAAGCTTTTGTTTCACACACTCATTGAAGAAAGCTTATTTTAATGTTTTTAAAGAACAAAGTGACATTTCTGTTGAATCTAGATAAAAGACATTTGTGGTTTTGTGGAGTCTTCATACTTAGATTTTTGTTTTTGTGAACGTGTCCACAGTGTCATTTTATAAGAAAAATAAAATACACAAAAAAAAGATGAGAACTGGTACTGTTGTATTTTGTTGATTTTTAAGAGAAAATCCACATTTAAAAAGGCCTTATTTCATTACTGGGTCAAAACCATCAAATATTATTATTGACATGTGGATGTGGCGCAGCGACAATAAACACGATTATACATTTGTTCAAACACTAGTCATAATGTCATATGTATCATTAAAATGAGATTTCCTCATTGAAGAGAAGCAGCTGACGCCATCAAACCATCATTTTAGAATATAAACTATTTATTTAGATTGTGCCTCATGCCCACAAGTCGATAAGTTCAGACGATCCTCCACCAGAAATGTTACATAGTGCCACTTTACTTTTCACATTGTGACCAGCAGAGGGCAGTGTTGTATACATTAATTAGTGTCACAATGAATCAAATTCAAACTTGATTTTATTACTAGGTAAAATAATGAATATCTCATGGTCGGCTGTTCAGGATGTAACACAATAAACTAAGGGAAACAATGAGAAAACATGCTCAAAAATGTGAAATTACACATGGAATACCATGAGTAATACTCTAAACTTTTAACACGCGCAACAATAATGACACACATTAAATCTGCTCATTTAAAGACAATAATATGTTGTTTGTTTGTTTTTTAAAGGCTTCTTCCTGAAGTGCCACAGGAAAGTGGCTAATGTGCCACTGCTGGGTTTTCAAATTCAGTGCGTATCATGTTTGAAAATTCCCTTTGTTAAAAATTCACAAGTTTTGAACTAAACATTCATAAATATATTACGATAAATAGAAATATAAAGCACATACTGAAACATTATTTAAAAGTACGATTTAGCTTCTTTTCAAAGCAAAGCAGAAGTCATGAAGAAGCAGGACTCATGAGGAACAGGAGCTTCAGGATTTAAGTTCAACAAGTTCAACAAGTTCAACCCAAACTTTGAGACTCTGAACATTTTGACACAGAATTTTTCTGCACCGAATTTTTAAAAAAAGCAGCTGTTTTTTTAAATACTGAATTTCAAGACATTGTATTTGAATTACATTCAAATTAAAACTGAGTACAAACTGAATATTAAAGCATTGTATTTATAGATTTTTAAAACATTGTATTGTTTTAACAATGATTTCTTTATTTTTTACATCATTTTCATATTTAATGGATTTTTTTTACTTGATTGGATGTTTAAAAACTTCAGTTCACAAAATTCAAATGCAAAAGCAATCACATAAATCCAATGTAAAATAAAAGATTGCGTAATAAAAACACAAAATAACTTTCATACTAATCTTAACCAAATGAACAATTCCTAAACAAACCTCATCGCTCGGTGTATTCATGCATTTGGCTTTTCGTTTCTTAATTGAATATTGGAAATAAATCATTATTTGATTTTTGTTGCAAAATACAGAAGACGGAGGTGAAATACCAGGAATTTTGGTGTTCAAGTAAATCATTTCATTTTAAAACCAAATGCAATTCACTTTTTACCTATACTACATAAAATAAGCAAAAACACAGACTGAAACAAAAATGGTTATTTTAAATGTTCCATTATAGTCAAGGAAAGCAGGTGAGAAACCCTGTTCCCGTGTGGGAATAAAAATAAAATAGTGGATTGTGGATATTATTTTGACTGATGCACCAGACACAGTCCCTCTCTTTGTCCTCTCTTTGTCTCTCTTTGTCCTCTCTTTGTCCTCTCTTTGTCCTCTCTTTGTCCTCTCTTTGTCCTCTCTTTGTCCTCTCTTTGTCTCTCTTTGTCCTCTCTTTGTCCTCTCTTTGTCCTCTCTTTGTCTCTCTTTGTCCTCTCTTTGTCCTCTCTTTGTCCTCTCTTTGTCCTCTCTTTGTCCTCTCTTTGTCCTCTCTTTGTCCTCTCTTTGTCCTCTCTTTGTCCTCTCTTTGTCCTCTCTTTGTCCTCTCTTTGTCTCTCTTTGTCCTCTCTTTGTCCTCTCTTTGTCCTCTCTTTGTCTCTCTTTGTCCTCTCTTTGTCCTCTCTTTGTCCTCTCTTTGTCTCTCTTTGTCCTCTCTTTGTCCTCTCTTTGTCCTCTCTTTGTCCTCAGAGTGTTTGTCTTTCTTTATTCAGTTTTGCCTGGATCACTTTCTGTTCTGTTTCCTGAATTAAATGCACCTTTCTTTTCCTTTATTGTTTATTTACCTTCAGCATGTTTTTTTTTTTCTTAATTTGAGAAAACTAACTGTCTTTCTTCACAAAATGTGATGTTTTCTGACACTACATCTGTGGCTTCCTCTTAAGGTTTCGATTGACCTTATTCCACCCCGACCACTTTTCCCTCTTTTTGCCACTTTCATTATAATCGCACTTCTGAACTCTGTTGGTTTAAATGGAGAATAAGGGAAAAGTCTCACAGCTAAAACATGCTATAAAGAGATTGATTTGTGTAAAATCTCATGTTCATGTGACAAACACGTCAACACGGCACCGATTCCCTGGGCGGCCCGAAAACAGCTTTTTAGTCTCATTTTCTCTCAAGGTCGAGCTTTCTGTAATTCTTGTGATTAGTTCTCGTGTTTAGTTCTTGTGTTTATATAAATAGAGTTTTATCACATTCGAAAATGAACAATGGCAAAATCAGTACGATCAATCCAAAGGCATCGGGCGTGTTACGAGTAGCATCCTTTAACGTTATTGGCATATTGAACCCAACAAAATGATCAAAAATATTAACAAAGAAACACACTTTAGTGACACAGAACATAAAAAATGAACATGTTGTTATTAAATGCATCATACAGAGGCAAACATAAAAGGGGAGTTGCAATATTCATTTCAAACCCAATAGCTTTTGAACAGTGGTGGGCCGTGAGGGCCCGCAAGGCCTTCTCTGCATCTAAACATAAACAGAATATAATTTAAATATATATATAATAATGTAATATATATTTGTGGGAAAATATTATTTTCTCACAAATATTTATTACATTATTCTCCAGCGTAAGAGTTTTACTCTTCATTTCATGGCTTTCCTCTTGTTGCTTCTGCCCCAGGTTCAGATTTGGAGGTCTTTATGTTTGATCTTTGATCCAATCATATTCAGCCTCATGTGTTGCCAGGTTCTAAAATCTGCCTCAGGCCTTCAGACTCAACAGAGCTGGTGCTTGTAGCTTAAAGTGAATGGAAATGAAAATGATGTGTCAACCAATCAGCTTCAGAGTTGCTCTCTTCTGATTGGATCACACATATTGAGAAGCAGGTTTTATGGGCGGGGCTGTGCAGAACCTCAGAACGAGGAAACTGGATGTAACAGACACATTAATCGTGTATTACTAAGCTGTTTTTTCGATCCACAGTGGTGAAAGGAGGAAAATATATCTATTTGGTCGAGGATATAATTATAACGACTTTCTCAAGACAAACTTTTCAAGAAAAGTTAGACATTGTAAGGAGAGGTCGTCCGACACCAACGCTGCAAAGCCTGTCACAGGCGGGTTCGTTCCCCACTTTCAAAGTTTGGACATCGAGCGGACACCGGCGCGGAGAACGAACAGACACCGACAGGACAAGGTGAGGCAACGCCTGATTGAACTGCGTTTCTGTCTAAATGTAGTGTAATGCCTAGAGCCGCAGCATCATAATGATGTAATAAGATGTAATAAGAGGTGGATTCATTCGGATGGAACTGTGGGACTGTGGGACTGTGGACTGTGGACCTGTGGGACTGTGGGACTGTGGACTGTGGACTGTGGGACTGTGGGACTGTGGGACTGTGGGACTGTGGGACTGTGGGACTGTGGGACTGTGGACTGTGGACTTGGGACTGTGGGACTGTGGGACTGTGGGCTGTGGACTGTGGACTGTGGACTGTGGGACTGTGGACTGTGGACTGTGGACTGTGGGACTGTGGGACTGTGGACTGTGGACTGTGGACTGTGGGACTGTGGACTGTGGACTGTGGACTGTGGGACTGTGGGACTGTGGGACTGTGGGACTGTGGACTGTGGGACTGTGGACTGAAGGCCCAAGCCCCAGACCCGCCACTGCTTTTGAACAACGTTTTGAATGTAAAGACAAAGAAAGCAGATATGTTACTTGTTAAAGGAACTATTAAATTGAAAGCTTTTAATTCATTGAATGTGTAAATGTGTTTGCTCCACCAGAATGGGGGATGAGAGCGGAGGACATGCAGTAAATGTCGCAGTCGGGATTTGAACTCTCGACACTGCGGCCGTTCATTTGACCTTTCGCCTGTAATGCCCACACTTCCCCAAAGGGATAGTGCACTTTGACCTTTTTAGCGCCTTCTTCTCTGTTAAAGGCGCAATGGACGATTTTTCGCACTCCCCCGTGCACATGACACTCCCCCGTGCACATGACACTCCCCCGTGCACATGACACTCCCCCGTGCACATGACACTCCCCCGTGCACATGACACTCCCCCGTGCACATGACACTCCCCCGTGTGGACTGATACAACACACACGTGCGTTTGTTTATGAGCGCGACGGATCGCATCGCATCTCTCGTCTCCCCTAGATTTCCGTCTCTTCTGCGTCAGCTCGAACTGTCTTTCTCCGTCTTCATTTTGTTCAGTACACTGAGGGAACTATATTATGATAGATCCATGCACTTAGCCACGGGGAAACACGCTGCTCTCCTGGGGACGATCCGCACGCAGCTGCAGGTGAGCGAGCGGTAGGTGCGTTTTATGATTGATACGTGGCAGGACTAATGGTCAGTCCACGCCACGAGGAAATGAGACTCAGATTTGGGCCAAAAAAATCGTCCATTTAACCTTTAAGTTTTGCCCAACAAGCTTTTCTGTAAAAATGAGCTTATCAAGGAAAAGAAAATTGGATAGTGCCAAGTGTTTATACGGAGTGGACGACTAAACATTGGCTGTTTGCTTGATATGCCAAGAAACTGTTGCGGTTTTCAGGGAGAACAATGTCAGCTGTCACTTTGCTACGAAGCGCGCCAACTCCGGCAGCAAACGGTCAACGCAGGAGCGGGCGGCTACGGCTCAGCGGCTGGCAGCTCATTTACAGACTCAGCAAAACAAATATCACCGACAAACTATGATCCAAGAGTCAACTACCAAAGCTTTTTGCCGGAATTCAAATTAGCCAAAGCTAGCAAGACATTCTTCAACGTTGAGGTTTTGAAAGATCGCAAGGTGGAGACGGCAGGTGGAGACGGCAGGTGGAAATGACAGGTGCATCGGGCTGGGCCTCGCCGTGTGGAACTGTTGAAGATATCGCCGGCCAAATAAACAAAAAGGCCTTTTAAGTTATATTCACTGGCACTTGATGAAAGCAACGATATAAAGACACGACGCAGCTCAACAATGTGGAATGAATGAGTTTTGAGATAAAGGAAGAGTTTTGGAGCATCTGGAGGAAACAGAGAGGAGTTGTATGACGTCCAGAAACATAATCGACCTTAGAGTTATTGCCAATGTCACGACGGATGGATCACCAACTTTAACAAGAAAAAACATTGGGAAAAGAATCCAGGCCAAAGTGAAAGAGGAAAACCCTGAGCAGGATGTTATCTTCAGGAGTCACAGTTTAAGTCGATCATGTTGTGAATCCTGCTGTAAAACTTGTGAACTTAATACGCACTAAGGGTCAGGCTTCCTGGCCCGGCCCCTCGGGAACATTCTAGAACCCATTGTGGCCCTCGAGTCAAAAAGTTTGCCCTGGTTTAAATAAATAAATGTCATATGTCTGGTCTTTCATTTCATTTTTTTTTCACTCAAATTAAAATTACAACTTAATATTTATATTAATAATGGAGAGACTAAAAGTCCAAATACCCAAACAGTGAGTTTACAGTTTGACACTTCTCCCACTTAGAGTTTATGGAGGGTCTGAAATGTGAGAGACAGAAATCACATGACACGATTTTTAAATCACTTATTTGTATTGCTGCAGATCTGAAAGAATATTGTCTCCCAAAGACAAGTTAGTCAATGTCCACGTCTGCTCCACTTATTCATCCAAATGAGCTGCACATGTTTGAGCTCATTAGCTGCATAAAGACCCCTGAGACATCGTCCCTCCAGCGTGTCCTGGGTCTTCCCCTGAGACATCGTCCCTCCAGCGTGTCCTGGGTCTTCCCCTGAGACATCGTCCCTCCAGCGTGTCCTGGGTCTTCCCTGAGACATCGTCCCTCCAGCGTGTCCTGGGTCTTCCCCTGAGACATCGTCCCTCCAGCGTGTCCTGGGTCTTCTTCTGAGACATCGTCTCTCCAGCGTGTCCTGGGTCTTCTTCTGAGACATCGTCTCTCCAGCGTGTCCTGGGTCTTCTTCAGAGACATCGTCCCTCCAGCGTGTCCTGGGTCGTCCCCTGAGACATCGTCCCTCCAGCGTGTCCTGGGTCTTCACCTGAGACATCGTCCCTCCAGCGTGTCCTGGGTCTTCCCCTGAGACATCGTCCCTCCAGCGTGTCCTGGGTCTTCCCTGAGACATCGTCCCTCCAGCGTGTCCTGGGTCTTCCCAGAGACATCGTCCCTCCAGCGTGTCCTGGGTCTTTCCCGAGACATCGTCCCTCCAGCGTGTCCTGGGTCTTCTTCTGAGACATCGTCTCTCCAGCGTGTCCTGGGTCTTCTTCTGAGACATCGTCTCTCCAGCGTGTCCTGGGTCTTCTTCAGAGACATCGTCCCTCCAGCGTGTCCTGGGTCTTCTTCAGAGACATCGTCCCTCCAGCGTGTCCTGGGTCTTTCCCGAGACATCGTCCCTCCAGCGTGTCCTGGGTCTTTCCCGAGACATCGTCCCTCCAGCGTGTCCTGGGTCTTCCCCTGAGACATCGTCCCTCCAGCGTGTCCTGGGTCTTCCCCTGAGACATCGTCCCTCCGGCGTGTCCTGGGTCTTCCCAGAGACATCGTCCCTCCAGCGTGTCCTGGGTCTTTCCCTGAGACGGGTCTTCCCCTGAGACATCGTCCCTCCAGCGTGTCCTGGGTCTTCCCCTGAGACATCGTCCCTCCAGCGTGTCCTGGGTCTTCCCCGAGACATCGTCCCTCCAGCGTGTCCTGGGTCTTTCCCGAGACATCGTCCCTCCAGCGTGTCCTGGGTCTTTCCCGAGACATCGTCCCTCCAGCGTGTCCTGGGTCTTCTTCTGAGACATCGTCTCTCCAGCGTGTCCTGGGTCTTCCCCTGAGACATCGTCCCTCCAGCGTGTCCTGGGTCTTCCCTGAGACATCGTCCCTCCAGCGTGTCCTGGGTCTTCCCAGAGACATCGTCCCTCCAGCGTGTCCTGGGTCTTTCCCGAGACATCGTCCCTCCAGCGTGTCCTGGGTCTTTCCCGAGACATCGTCCCTCCAGCGTGTCCTGGGTCTTCCCCTGAGACATCGTCCCTCCGGCGTGTCCTGGGTCTTCCCCTGAGACATCGTCCCTCCAGCGTGTCCTGGGTCTTCCCCTGAGACATCGTCCCTCCAGCGTGTCCTGGGTCTTCCCCTGAGACATCGTCCCTCCAGCGTGTCCTGGGTCTTTCCCTGAGACGGGTTTTCCCCTGAGACATCGTCCCTCCAGCGTGTCCTGGGTCTTCCCCTGAGACATCGTCTCTCCAGCGTGTCCTGGGTCTTCTTCAGAGACATTGTCCCTCCAGCGTGTCCTGGGTCTTCCCCTGAGACATCGTCCCTCCAGCGTGTCCTGGGTCTTCACCTGAGACATCGTCTCTCCAGCGTGTCCTGGGTCTTCCCCTGAGACATCGTCCCTCCAGCGTGTCCTGGGTCTTCCCTGAGACATCGTCCCTCCAGCGTGTCCTGGGTCTTCCCCTGAGACATCGTCCCTCCGGCGTGTCCTGGGTCTTCCCCTGAGACATCGTCCCTCCGGCGTGTCCTGGGTCTTCCCCTGAGACATCGTCCCTCCAGCGTGTCCTGGGTCTTCCCCTGAGACATCGTCCCTCCAGCGTGTCCTGGGTCTTTCTCTGAGACGGGTCTTCCCCTGAGACATCGTCCCTCCAGCGTGTCCTGGGTCTTCCCCTGAGACATAATCTCTCCAGCGTGTCCTGGGTCTTCCCCTGAGACATAATCTATCCAGCGTGTCCTGGGTCTTCCCCTGAGACATAATCTCTCCAGCGTGTCCTGGGTCTTCTTCTGAGACATCGTCTCTCCAGCGTGTCCTGGGTCTTCTTCAGAGACATCGTCCCTCCAGCGTGTCCTGGGTCTTCCCCTGAGACATCGTCCCTCCAGCGTGTCCTGGGTCTTCACCTGAGACATCGTCCCTCCAGCGTGTCCTGGGTCTTCCCTGAGACATCGTCCCTCAAGTGTGTCCTGGGTCTTCCCCTGAGACATCGTCCCTCCAGCGTGTCCTGGGTCTTCTTCTGAGACATCGTCTCTCCAGCGTGTCCTGGGTCTTCCCCTGAGACATCGTCCCTCCAGCGTGTCCTGGGTCTTCCCTGAGACATCGTCCCTCCAGCGTGTCCTGGGTCTTTCCCGAGACATCGTCCCTCCAGCGTGTCCTGGGTCTTTCCCGAGACATCGTCCCTCCAGCGTGTCCTGGGTCTTCCCCTGAGACATCGTCCCTCCGGCGTGTCCTGGGTCTTCCCCTGAGACATCGTCCCTCCGGCGTGTCCTGGGTCTTCCCCTGAGACATCGTCCCTCCAGCGTGTCCTGGGTCTTCCCCTGAGACATCGTCCCTCCAGCGTGTCCTGGGTCTTCCCCTGAGACATAATCTCTCCAGCGTGTCCTGGGTCTTCCCCTGAGACATAATCTATCCAGCGTGTCCTGGGTCTTCCCCTGAGACATAATCTCTCCAGCGTGTCCTGGGTCTTCTTCTGAGACATCGTCTCTCCAGCGTGTCCTGGGTCTTTTTCAGAGACATCGTCCCTCCAGCGTGTCCTGGGTCTTCCCCTGAGACATCGTCCCTCCAGCGTGTCCTGGGTCTTCACCTGAGACATCGTCCCTCAAGCGTGTCCTGGGTCTTCCCCTGAGACATCGTCCCTCCAGCGTGTCCTGGGTCTTCCCTGAGACATCGTCTCTCCAGCGTGTCCTGGGTCTTCCCTGAGACATCGTCCCTCCAGCGTGTCCTGGGTCTTCCTCTGAGACATCGTCTCTCCAGCGTGTCCTGGGTCTTCCCTGAGACATCGTCCCTCCAGCGTGTCCTGGGTCTTCCCCTGAGACATCGTCCCTCCAGCGTGTCCTGGGTCTTCCCAGAGACATCGTCCCTCCAGCGTGTCCTGGGTCTTTCCCTGAGACGGGTCTTCCCAGAGACATCGTCCCTCCAGCGTGTCCTGGGTCTTTCCCTGAGACGGGTCTTCCCCTGAGACATCGTCCCTCCAGCGTGTCCTGGGTCTTCCCCTGAGACATCGTCCCTCCAGCGTGTCCTGGGTCTTCCCCGAGACATCGTCCCTCCAGCGTGTCCTGGGTCTTTCCCGAGACATCGTCCCTCCAGCGTGTCCTGGGTCTTTCCCGAGACATCGTCCCTCCAGCGTGTCCTGGGTCTTCTTCTGAGACATCGTCTCTCCAGCGTGTCCTGGGTCTTCCCCTGAGACATCGTCCCTCCAGCGTGTCCTGGGTCTTCCCTGAGACATCGTCCCTCCAGCGTGTCCTGGGTCTTCCCAGAGACATCGTCCCTCCAGCGTGTCCTGGGTCTTCCCAGAGACATCGTCCCTCCAGCGTGTCCTGGGTCTTTCCCGAGACATCGTCCCTCCAGCGTGTCCTGGGTCTTTCCCGAGACATCGTCCCTCCAGCGTGTCCTGGGTCTTCCCCTGAGACATCGTCCCTCCGGCGTGTCCTGGGTCTTCCCCTGAGACATCGTCCCTCCGGCGTGTCCTGGGTCTTCCCCTGAGACATCGTCCCTCCAGCGTGTCCTGGGTCTTCCCCTGAGACATCGTCCCTCCAGCGTGTCCTGGGTCTTTCCCTGAGACGGGTTTTCCCATGAGACATCGTCCCTCCAGCGTGTCCTGGGTCTTCCCCTGAGACATCGTCTCTCCAGCGTGTCCTGGGTCTTCTTCAGAGACATTGTCCCTCCAGCGTGTCCTGGGTCTTCCCCTGAGACATCGTCCCTCCAGCGTGTCCTGGGTCTTCACCTGAGACATCGTCTCTCCGGCGTGTCCTGGGTCTTCCCCTGAGACATCGTCCCTCCAGCGTGTCCTGGGTCTTCCCTGAGACATCGTCCCTCCAGCGTGTCCTGGGTCTTCCCCTGAGACATCGTCCCTCCGGCGTGTCCTGGGTCTTCCCCTGAGACATCGTCCCTCCAGCGTGTCCTGGGTCTTCCCCTGAGACATCGTCCCTCCAGCGTGTCCTGGGTCTTTCTCTGAGACGGGTCTTCCCCTGAGACATCGTCCCTCCAGCGTGTCCTGGGTCTTCCCCTGAGACATAATCTCTCCAGCCTGTCCTGGGTCTTCCCCTGAGACATAATCTATCCAGCGTGTCCTGGGTCTTCCCCTGAGACATAATCTCTCCAGCGTGTCCTGGGTCTTCTTCTGAGACATCGTCTCTCCAGCGTGTCCTGGGTCTTCTTCAGAGACATCGTCCCTCCAGCGTGTCCTGGGTCTTCCCCTGAGACATCGTCCCTCCAGCGTGTCCTGGGTCTTCACCTGAGACATCGTCCCTCCAGCGTGTCCTGGGTCTTCCCTGAGACATCGTCCCTCAAGTGTGTCCTGGGTCTTCCCCTGAGACATCGTCCCTCCAGCGTGTCCTGGGTCTTCCCTGAGACATCGTCTCTCCAGCGTGTCCTGGGTCTTCCCTGAGACATCGTCCCTCCAGCGTGTCCTGGGTCTTCCTCTGAGACATCGTCTCTCCAGCGTGTCCTGGGTCTTCTCTGAGACATCGTCCCTCCAGCGTGTCCTGGGTCTTCCTCTGAGACATCGCCTCTCCAGCGTGTCCTGGGTCTTCTCTGAGACATCGTCCCTCCAGCGTGTCCTGGGTCTTCCCCTGAGACATCGTCCCTCCAGCGTGTCCTGGGTCTTCCCCTGAGACATCGTCCCTCCAGCGTGTCCTGGGTCTTCCCCTGAGACATCGTCCCTCCAGCGTGTCCTGGGTCTTCCCCTGAGACATCGTCCCTCCAGCGTGTCCTGGGTCTTCCCTGAGACATCGTCCCTCCAGCGTGTCCTGGGTCTTCCCCGAGACATCGTCCCTCCAGCGTGTCCTGGGTCTTTCCCGAGACATCGTCCCTCCAGCGTGTCCTGGGTCTTCTTCTGAGACATCGTCTCTCCAGTGTGTCCTGGGTCTTCCCCTGAGACATCGTCCCTCCAGCGTGTCCTGGGTCTTCCCCTGAGACATCGTCCCTCCGGCGTGTCCTGGGTCTTCCCCTGAGACATCGTCCCTCCAGCGTGTCCTGGGTCTTCCCCTGAGACATCGTCCCTCCAGCGTGTCCTGGGTCTTCCCCTGAGACATCGTCCCTCCAGCGTGTCCTGGGTCTTTCCCTGAGACGGGTTTTCCCCTGAGACATCGTCCCTCCAGCGTGTCCTGGGTCTTCCCCTGAGACATCGTCTCTCCAGCGTGTCCTGGGTCTTCTTCAGAGACATTGTCCCTCCAGCGTGTCCTGGGTCTTCCCCTGAGACATCGTCCCTCCAGCGTGTCCTGGGTCTTCACCTGAGACATCGTCTCTCCAGCGTGTCCTGGGTCTTCCCCTGAGACATCGTCCCTCCAGCGTGTCCTGGGTCTTCCCTGAGACATCGTCCCTCCAGCGTGTCCTGGGTCTTCCCCTGAGACATCGTCCCTCCGGCGTGTCCTGGGTCTTCCCCTGAGACATCGTCCCTCCGGCGTGTCCTGGGTCTTCCCCTGAGACATCGTCCCTCCAGCGTGTCCTGGGTCTTCCCCTGAGACATCGTCCCTCCAGCGTGTCCTGGGTCTTTCTCTGAGACGGGTCTTCCCCTGAGACATCGTCCCTCCAGCGTGTCCTGGGTCTTCCCCTGAGACATAATCTATCCAGCGTGTCCTGGGTCTTCCCCTGAGACATAATCTCTCCAGCGTGTCCTGGGTCTTCTTCTGAGACATCGTCTCTCCAGCGTGTCCTGGGTCTTCTTCAGAGACATCGTCCCTCCAGCGTGTCCTGGGTCTTCCCCTGAGACATCGTCCCTCCAGCGTGTCCTGGGTCTTTCCCGAGACATCGTCCCTCCAGCGTGTCCTGGGTCTTCTTCTGAGACATCGTCTCTCCAGCGTGTCCTGGGTCTTCCCCTGAGACATCGTCCCTCCAGCGTGTCCTGGGTCTTTCCCTGAGACGGGTCTTCCCCTGAGACATCGTCCCTCCAGCGTTTCCTGGGTCTTTCCCTGAGACGGGTCTTCCCCTGAGACATCGTCCCTCCAGCGTGTCCTGGGTCTTCCCCTGAGACATCGTCCCTCCAGCGTGTCCTGGGTCTTCCCTGAGACATCGTCCCTCCAGCGTGTCCTGGGTCTTCCCCGAGACATCGTCCCTCCAGCGTGTCCTGGGTCTTTCCCGAGACATCGTCCCTCCAGCGTGTCCTGGGTCTTCTTCTGAGACATCGTCTCTCCAGCGTGTCCTGGGTCTTCCCCTGAGACATCGTCCCTCCAGCGTGTCCTGGGTCTTCCCTGAGACATCGTCCCTCCAGCGTGTCCTGGGTCTTTCCCGAGACATCGTCCCTCCAGCGTGTCCTGGGTCTTCCCCTGAGACATCGTCCCTCCGGCGTGTCCTGGGTCTTCCCCTGAGACATCGTCCCTCCGGCGTGTCCTGGGTCTTCCCCTGAGACATCGTCCCTCCAGCGTGTCCTGGGTCTTCCCCTGAGACATCGTCCCTCCAGCGTGTCCTGGGTCTTCCCCTGAGACATAATCTCTCCAGCGTGTCCTGGGTCTTCCCCTGAGACATAATCTATCCAGCGTGTCCTGGGTCTTCCCCTGAGACATAATCTCTCCAGCGTGTCCTGGGTCTTCTTCTGAGACATCGTCTCTCCAGCGTGTCCTGGGTCTTCTTCAGAGACATCGTCCCTCCAGCCTGTCCTGGGTCTTCCCCTGAGACATCGTCCCTCCAGCGTGTCCTGGGTCTTCACCTGAGACATCGTCCCTCCAGCGTGTCCTGGGTCTTCCCTGAGACATCGTCCCTCAAGCGTGTCCTGGGTCTTCCCCTGAGACATCGTCCCTCCAGCGTGTCCTGGGTCTTCCCTGAGACATCGTCTCTCCAGCGTGTCCTGGGTCTTCCCTGAGACATCGTCCCTCCAGCGTGTCCTGGGTCTTCCTCTGAGACATCGTCTCTCCAGCGTGTCCTGGGTCTTCCCTGAGACATCGTCCCTCCAGCGTGTCCTGGGTCTTCCCCTGAGACATCGTCCCTCCAGCGTGTCCTGGGTCTTCCCCTGAGACATCGTCCCTCCAGCGTGTCCTGGGTCTTCCCCTGAGACATCGTCCCTCCAGCGTGTCCTGGGTCTTCCCCTGAGACATCGTCCCTCCAGCGTGTCCTGGGTCTTCACCTGAGACATCGTCCCTCCAGCGTGTCCTGGGTCTTCCCTGAGACATCGTCCCTCCAGCGTGTCCTGGGTCTTTCCCGAGACATCGTCCCTCCAGCGTGTCCTGGGTCTTCCCCTGAGACATCGTCCCTCCAGCGTGTCCTGGGTCTTCCCCTGAGACATCGTCCCTCCGGCGTGTCCTGGGTCTTCCCCTGAGACATCGTCCCTCCAGCGTGTCCTGGGTCTTTCCCTGAGACGGGTCTTCCCCTGAGACATCGTCCCTCCAGCGTGTCCTGGGTCTTCCCCTGAGACATCGTCCCTCCAGCGTGTCCTGGGTCTTCCCCGAGACATCGTCCCTCCAGCGTGTCCTGGGTCTTTCCCGAGACAACGTCCCTCCAGCGTGTCCTGGGTCTTTCCCGAGACATCGTCCCTCCAGCGTGTCCTGGGTCTTCTTCTGAGACATCGTCTCTCCAGCGTGTCCTGGGTCTTCCCCTGAGACATCGTCCCTCCAGCGTGTCCTGGGTCTTCCCTGAGACATCGTCCCTCCAGCGTGTCCTGGGTCTTCCCAGAGACATCGTCCCTCCAGCGTGTCCTGGGTCTTTCCCGAGACATCGTCCCTCCAGCGTGTCCTGGGTCTTTCCCGAGACATCGTCCCTCCAGCGTGTCCTGGGTCTTCCCCTGAGACATCGTCCCTCCGGCGTGTCCTGGGTCTTCCCCTGAGACATCGTCCCTCCGGCGTGTCCTGGGTCTTCCCCTGAGACATCGTCCCTCCAGCGTGTCCTGGGTCTTCCCCTGAGACATCGTCCCTCCAGCGTGTCCTGGGTCTTTCCCTGAGACGGGTCTTCCCCTGAGACATCGTCCCTCCAGCGTGTCCTGGGTCTTCCCCTGAGACATCGTCCCTCCAGCGTGTCCTGGGTCTTCCCCTGAGACATAATCTCTCCAGCGTGTCCTGGGTCTTCCCCTGAGACATAATCTATCCAGCGTGTCCTGGGTCTTCCCCTGAGACATAATCTCTCCAGCGTGTCCTGGGTCTTCTTCTGAGACATCGTCTCTCCAGCGTGTCCTGGGTCTTCTTCAGAGACATCGTCCCTCCAGCCTGTCCTGGGTCTTCCCCTGAGACATCGTCCCTCCAGCGTGTCCTGGGTCTTCACCTGAGACATCGTCCCTCCAGCGTGTCCTGGGTCTTCCCTGAGACATCGTCCCTCAAGCGTGTCCTGGGTCTTCCCCTGAGACATCGTCCCTCCAGCGTGTCCTGGGTCTTCCCTGAGACATCGTCTCTCCAGCGTGTCCTGGGTCTTCCCTGAGACATCGTCCCTCCAGCGTGTCCTGGGTCTTCCTCTGAGACATCGTCTCTCCAGCGTGTCCTGGGTCTTCCCTGAGACATCGTCCCTCCAGCGTGTCCTGGGTCTTCCCCTGAGACATCGTCCCTCCAGCGTGTCCTGGGTCTTCCCCTGAGACATCGTCCCTCCAGCGTGTCCTGGGTCTTCCCCTGAGACATCGTCCCTCCAGCGTGTCCTGGGTCTTCCCCTGAGACATCGTCCCTCCAGCGTGTCCTGGGTCTTCACCTGAGACATCGTCCCTCCAGCGTGTCCTGGGTCTTCCCTGAGACATCGTCCCTCCAGCGTGTCCTGGGTCTTTCCCGAGACATCGTCCCTCCAGCGTGTCCTGGGTCTTCCCCTGAGACATCGTCCCTCCAGCGTGTCCTGGGTCTTCCCCTGAGACATCGTCCCTCCGGCGTGTCCTGGGTCTTCCCCTGAGACATCGTCCCTCCAGCGTGTCCTGGGTCTTTCCCTGAGACGGGTCTTCCCCTGAGACATCGTCCCTCCAGCGTGTCCTGGGTCTTCCCCTGAGACATCGTCCCTCCAGCGTGTCCTGGGTCTTCCCCGAGACATCGTCCCTCCAGCGTGTCCTGGGTCTTTCCCGAGACATCGTCCCTCCAGCGTGTCCTGGGTCTTTCCCGAGACATCGTCCCTCCAGCGTGTCCTGGGTCTTCTTCTGAGACATCGTCTCTCCAGCGTGTCCTGGGTCTTCCCCTGAGACATCGTCCCTCCAGCGTGTCCTGGGTCTTCCCTGAGACATCGTCCCTCCAGCGTGTCCTGGGTCTTCCCAGAGACATCGTCCCTCCAGCGTGTCCTGGGTCTTTCCCGAGACATCGTCCCTCCAGCGTGTCCTGGGTCTTTCCCGAGACATCGTCCCTCCAGCGTGTCCTGGGTCTTCCCCTGAGACATCGTCCCTCCGGCGTGTCCTGGGTCTTCCCCTGAGACATCGTCCCTCCGGCGTGTCCTGGGTCTTCCCCTGAGACATCGTCCCTCCAGCGTGTCCTGGGTCTTCCCCTGAGACATCGTCCCTCCAGCGTGTCCTGGGTCTTTCCCTGAGACGGGTCTTCCCCTGAGACATCGTCCCTCCAGCGTGTCCTGGGTCTTCCCCTGAGACATAATCTCTCCAGCGTGTCCTGGGTCTTCCCCTGAGACATCGTCTCTCCAGCGTGTCCTGGGTCTTCTTCAGAGACATTGTCCCTCCAGCGTGTCCTGGGTCTTCCCCTGAGACATCGTCCCTCCAGCGTGTCCTGGGTCTTCACCTGAGACATCGTCTCTCCAGCGTGTCCTGGGTCTTCCCCTGAGACATCGTCCCTCCAGCGTGTCCTGGGTCTTCCCTGAGACATCGTCCCTCCAGCGTGTCCTGGGTCTTCCCCTGAGGCATCGTCCCTCCGGCGTGTCCTGGGTCTTCCCCTGAGACATCGTCCCTCCGGCGTGTCCTGGGTCTTCCCCTGAGACATCGTCCCTCCAGCGTGTCCTGGGTCGTCCCCTGAGACATCGTCCCTCCAGCGTGTCCTGGGTCTTTCTCTGAGACGGGTCTTCCCCTGAGACATCGTCCCTCCAGCGTGTCCTGGGTCTTCCCCTGAGACATAATCTCTCCAGCGTGTCCTGGGTCTTCCCCTGAGACATAATCTCTCCAGCGTGTCCTGGGTCTTCTTCTGAGACATCGTCTCTCCAGCGTGTCCTGGGTCTTCTTCAGAGACATCGTCCCTCCAGCGTGTCCTGGGTCTTCCCCTGAGACATCGTCCCTCCAGCGTGTCCTGGGTCTTCACCTGAGACATCGTCCCTCCAGCGTGTCCTGGGTCTTCCCTGAGACATCGTCCCTCAAGCGTGTCCTGGGTCTTCCCCTGAGACATCGTCCCTCCAGCGTGTCCTGGGTCTTCCCTGAGACATCGTCCCTCCAGCGTGTCCTGGGTCTTCCCTGAGACATCGTCCCTCCAGCGTGTCCTGGGTCTTCCTCTGAGACATCGTCTCTCCAGCGTGTCCTGGGTCTTCCCTGAGACATCGTCCCTCCAGCGTGTCCTGGGTCTTCCCCTGAGACATCGTCCCTCCAGCGTGTCCTGGGTCTTCCCCTGAGACATCGTCCCTCCAGCGTGTCCTGGGTCTTCCCCTGAGACATCGTCCCTCCAGCGTGTCCTGGGTCTTCCCCTGAGACATCGTCCCTCCAGCGTGTCCTGGGTCTTCACCTGAGACATCGTCCCTCCAGCGTGTCCTGGGTCTTCCCTGAGACATCGTCCCTCCAGCGTGTCCTGGGTCTTTCCCGAGACATCGTCCCTCCAGCGTGTCCTGGGTCTTTCCCGAGACATCGTCCCTCCAGCGTGTCCTGGGTCTTTCCCGAGACATCGTCCCTCCAGCGTGTCCTGGGTCTTCCCCTGAGACATCGTCCCTCCAGCGTGTCCTGGGTCTTCCCCGAGACATCGTCCCTCCAGCGTGTCCTGGGTCTTTCCCGAGACATCGTCCCTCCAGCGTGTCCTGGGTCTTTCCCGAGACATCGTCCCTCCAGCGTGTCCTGGGTCTTTCCCGAGACATCGTCCCTCCAGCGTGTCCTGGGTCTTCCCCTGAGACATCGTCCCTCCGGCGTGTCCTGGGTCTTCCCCTGAGACATCGTCCCTCCAGCGTGTCCTGGGTCTTCCCCTGAGACATCGTCCCTCCAGCGTGTCCTGGGTCTTCCCCTGAGACATCGTCCCTCCAGCGTGTCCTGGGTCTTTCCCTGAGACGGGTCTTCCCCTGAGACATCGTCCCTCCAGCGTGTCCTGGGTCTTCCCCTGAGACATAATCTCTCCAGCGTGTCCTGGGTCTTCCCCTGAGACATCGTCTCTCCAGCGTGTCCTGGGTCTTCTTCTGAGACATCGTCTCTCCAGCGTGTCCTGGGTCTTCTTCAGAGACATTGTCCCTCCAGCGTGTCCTGGGTCTTCCCCTGAGACATCGTCCCTCCAGCGTGTCCTGGGGCTTCACCTGAGACATCGTCTCTCCAGCGTGTCATGGGTCTTCCCCTGAGACATCGTCCCTCCAGCGTGTCCTGGGTCTTCCCTGAGACATCGTCCCTCCAGCGTGTCCTGGGTCTTCCCCTGCCTGAGACATCGTCCCTCCGGCGTGTCCTGTGTCTTCCCCTGAGACATCGTCCCTCCGGCGTGTCCTGGGTCTTCCCCTGAGACATCGTCCCTCCAGCGTGTCTTGGGTCTTTCTCTGAGACGGGTCTTCCCCTGAGACATCGTCCCTCCAGCGTGTCCTGGGTCTTCCCCTGAGACATAATCTCTCCAGCGTGTCCTGGGTCTTCCCCTGAGACATAATCTATCCAGCGTGTCCTGGGTCTTCCCCTGAGACATAATCTCTCCAGCGTGTCCTGGGTCTTCTTCTGAGACATCGTCTCTCCAGCGTGTCCTGGGTCTTCTTCAGAGACATCGTCCCTCCAGCGTGTCCTGGGTCTTCCCCTGAGACATCGTCCCTCCAGCGTGTCCTGGGTCTTCCCTGAGACATCGTCCCTCCAGCGTGTCCTGGGTCTTCCCAGAGACATCGTCCCTCCAGCGTGTCCTGGGTCTTTCCCGAGACATCGTCCCTCCAGCGTGTCCTGGGTCTTTCCCGAGACATCGTCCCTCCAGCGTGTCCTGGGTCTTCCCCTGAGACATCGTCCCTCCGGCGTGTCCTGGGTCTTCCCCTGAGACATCGTCCCTCCGGCGTGTCCTGGGTCTTCCCCTGAGACATCGTCCCTCCAGCGTGTCCTGGGTCTTCCCCTGAGACATCGTCCCTCCAGCGTGTCCTGGGTCTTTCCCTGAGACGGGTCTTCCCCTGAGACATCGTCCCTCCAGCGTGTCCTGGGTCTTCCCCTGAGACATAATCTCTCCAGCGTGTCCTGGGTCTTCCCCTGAGACATCGTCTCTCCAGCGTGTCCTGGGTCTTCTTCAGAGACATTGTCCCTCCAGCGTGTCCTGGGTCTTCCCCTGAGACATCGTCCCTCCAGCGTGTCCTGGGTCTTCACCTGAGACATCGTCTCTCCAGCGTGTCCTGGGTCTTCCCCTGAGACATCGTCCCTCCAGCGTGTCCTGGGTCTTCCCTGAGACATCGTCCCTCCAGCGTGTCCTGGGTCTTCCCCTGAGACATCGTCCCTCCGGCGTGTCCTGGGTCTTCCCCTGAGACATCGTCCCTCCGGCGTGTCCTGGGTCTTCCCCTGAGACATCGTCCCTCCAGCGTGTCCTGGGTCGTCCCCTGAGACATCGTCCCTCCAGCGTGTCCTGGGTCTTTCTCTGAGACGGGTCTTCCCCTGAGACATCGTCCCTCCAGCGTGTCCTGGGTCTTCCCCTGAGACATAATCTCTCCAGCGTGTCCTGGGTCTTCCCCTGAGACATAATCTATCCAGCGTGTCCTGGGTCTTCCCCTGAGACATAATCTCTCCAGCGTGTCCTGGGTCTTCTTCTGAGACATCGTCTCTCCAGCGTGTCCTGGGTCTTCTTCAGAGACATCGTCCCTCCAGCGTGTCCTGGGTCTTCCCCTGAGACATCGTCCCTCCAGCGTGTCCTGGGTCTTCACCTGAGACATCGTCCCTCCAGCGTGTCCTGGGTCTTCCCTGAGACATCGTCCCTCAAGCGTGTCCTGGGTCTTCCCCTGAGACATCGTCCCTCCAGCGTGTCCTGGGTCTTCCCTGAGACATCGTCTCTCCAGCGTGTCCTGGGTCTTCCCTGAGACATCGTCCCTCCAGCGTGTCCTGGGTCTTCCTCTGAGACATCGTCTCTCCAGCGTGTCCTGGGTCTTCCCTGAGACATCGTCCCTCCAGCGTGTCCTGGGTCTTCCCCTGAGACATCGTCCCTCCAGCGTGTCCTGGGTCTTCCCCTGAGACATCGTCCCTCCAGCGTGTCCTGGGTCTTCCCCTGAGACATCGTCCCTCCAGCGTGTCCTGGGTCTTCCCCTGAGACATCGTCCCTCCAGCGTGTCCTGGGTCTTCACCTGAGACATCGTCCCTCCAGCGTGTCCTGGGTCTTCCCTGAGACATCGTCCCTCCAGCGTGTCCTGGGTCTTTCCCGAGACATCGTCCCTCCAGCGTGTCCTGGGTCTTTCCCGAGACATCGTCCCTCCAGCGTGTCCTGGGTCTTTCCCGAGACATCGTCCCTCCAGCGTGTCCTGGGTCTTCCCCTGAGACATCGTCCCTCCAGCGTGTCCTGGGTCTTCCCCGAGACATCGTCCCTCCAGCGTGTCCTGGGTCTTTCCCGAGACATCGTCCCTCCAGCGTGTCCTGGGTCTTTCCCGAGACATCGTCCCTCCAGCGTGTCCTGGGTCTTTCCCGAGACATCGTCCCTCCAGCGTGTCCTGGGTCTTCCCCTGAGACATCGTCCCTCCGGCGTTTCCTGGGTCTTCCCCTGAGACATCGTCCCTCCAGCGTGTCCTGGGTCTTCCCCTGAGACATCGTCCCTCCAGCGTGTCCTGGGTCTTCCCCTGAGACATCGTCCCTCCAGCGTGTCCTGGGTCTTTCCCTGAGACGGGTCTTCCCCTGAGACATCGTCCCTCCAGCGTGTCCTGGGTCTTCCCCTGAGACATAATCTCTCCAGCGTGTCCTGGGTCTTCCCCTGAGACATCGTCTCTCCAGCGTGTCCTGGGTCTTCTTCTGAGACATCGTCTCTCCAGCGTGTCCTGGGTCTTCTTCAGAGACATTGTCCCTCCAGCGTGTCCTGGGTCTTCCCCTGAGACATCGTCCCTCCAGCGTGTCCTGGGTCTTCACCTGAGACATCGTCTCTCCAGCGTGTCATGGGTCTTCCCCTGAGACATCGTCCCTCCAGCGTGTCCTGGGTCTTCCCTGAGACATCGTCCCTCCAGCGTGTCCTGGGTCTTCCCCTGCCTGAGACATCGTCCCTCCGGCGTGTCCTGGGTCTTCCCCTGAGACATCGTCCCTCCGGCGTGTCCTGGGTCTTCCCCTGAGACATCGTCCCTCCAGCGTGTCCTGGGTCTTTCTCTGAGACGGGTCTTCCCCTGAGACATCGTCCCTCCAGCGTGTCCTGGGTCTTCCCCTGAGACATAATCTCTCCAGCGTGTCCTGGGTCTTCCCCTGAGACATAATCTATCCAGCGTGTCCTGGGTCTTCCCCTGAGACATAATCTCTCCAGCGTGTCCTGGGTCTTCTTCTGAGACATCGTCTCTCCAGCGTGTCCTGGGTCTTCTTCAGAGACATCGTCCCTCCAGCGTGTCCTGGGTCTTCCCCTGAGACATCGTCCCTCCAGCGTGTCCTGGGTCTTCACCTGAGACATCGTCCCTCCAGCGTGTCCTGGGTCTTCCCTGAGACATCGTCCCTCAAGCGTGTCCTGGGTCTTCCCCTGAGACATCGTCCCTCCAGCGTGTCCTGGGTCTTCCCTGAGACATCGTCTCTCCAGCGTGTCCTGGGTCTTCCCTGAGACATCGTCCCTCCAGCGTGTCCTGGGTCTTCCTCTGAGACATCGTCTCTCCAGCGTGTCCTGGGTCTTCCCTGAGACATCGTCCCTCCAGCGTGTCCTGGGTCTTCCCCTGAGACATCGTCCCTCCAGCGTGTCCTGGGTCTTCCCCTGAGACATCGTCCCTCCAGCGTGTCCTGGGTCTTCCCCTGAGACATCGTCCCTCCAGCGTGTCCTGGGTCTTCCCCTGAGACATCGTCCCTCCAGCGTGTCCTGGGTCTTCACCTGAGACATCGTCCCTCCAGCGTGTCCTGGGTCTTTCCCGAGACATCGTCCCTCCAGCGTGTCCTGGGTCTTTCCCGAGACATCGTCCCTCCGGCGTGTCCTGGGTCTTCCCCTGAGACATCGTCCCTCCGGCGTGAGACATCGTCCCTCCGGCGTGTCCTGGGTCTTCCCCTGAGACATCGTCCCTCCGGCGTGTCCTGGGTCTTCCCCTGAGACATCGTCCCTCCGGCGTGTCCTGGGTCTTCCCCTGAGACATCGTCCCTCCGGCGTGTCCTGGGTCTTCCCCTGAGACATCGTCCCTCCGGCGTGTCCTGGGTCTTTCCCGAGACATCGTCCCTCCAGCGTGTCCTGGGTCTTTCCCGAGACATCGTCCCTCCAGCGTGTCCTGGGTCTTCCCTGAGACATCGTCCCTCCAGCGTGTCCTGGGTCTTCCCCGAGACATCGTCCCTCCAGCGTGTCCTGGGTCTTCCCCTGAGACATCGTCCCTCCAGCGTGTCCTGGGTCTTCCCCTGAGACATCGTCCCTCCAGCGTGTCCTGGGTCTTCCCCTGAGACATCGTCCCTCCAGCGTGTCCTGGGTCTTCCCCTGAGACATCGTCCCTCCAGCGTGTCCTGGGTCTTCCCTGAGACATCGTCCCTCCAGCGTGTCCTGGGTCTTTCCCGAGACATCGTCCCTCCAGCGTGTCCTGGGTCTTCCCTGAGACATCGTCCCTCCAGCGTGTCCTGGGTCTTCCCCTGAGACATCGTCCCTCCGGCGTGTCCTGGGTCTTCCCCTGAGACATCGTCCCTCCGGCGTGTCCTGGGTCTTCCCCTGAGACATCGTCCCTCCAGCGTGTCCTGGGTCTTTCCCTGAGACGGGTCTTCACCTGAGACATCGTCCCTCCAGCGTGTCCTGGGTCTTTCCCTGAGACGGGTCTTCCCATGAGACATCGTCCCTCCAGCGTGTCCTGGGTCTTCCCTGAGACATCGTCCCTCCAGCGTGTCCTGGGTCTTTCCCGAGACATCGTCCCTCCAGCGTGTCCTGGGTCTTCTTCTGAGACATCGTCTCTCCAGCGTGTCCTGGGTCTTCCCCTGAGACATCGTCCCTCCAGCGTGTCCTGGGTCTTCCCTGAGACATCGTCCCTCCAGCGTGTCCTGGGTCTTCCCCGAGACATCGTCCCTCCAGCGTGTCCTGGGTCTTTCCCGAGACATCGTCCCTCCAGCGTGTCCTGGGTCTTCCCCTGAGACATCGTCCCTCCGGCGTGTCCTGGGTCTTCCCCTGAGACATCGTCCCTCCGGCGTGTCCTGGGTCTTCCCCTGAGACATCGTCCCTCCGGCGTGTCCTGGGTCTTCCCCTGAGACATCGTCCCTCCAGCGTGTCCTGGGTCTTCCCCTGAGACATCGTCCCTCCAGCGTGTCCTGGGTCTTTCCCTGAGACGGGTCTTCCCCTGAGACATCGTCCCTCCAGCGTGTCCTGGGTCTTTCCCTGAGACATCGTCCCTCCAGCGTGTCCTGGGTCTTCCCCTGAGACATCGTCCCTCCAGCGTGTCCTGGGTCTTTCCCTGAGACGGGTCTTCCCCTGAGACATCGTCCCTCCAGCGTGTCCTGGGTCTTCCCCTGAGACATAATCTCTCCAGCGTGTCCTGGGTCTTCCCCGGGGCCTCTTCCCGGTGGGACATGCCTGAAACTCCTCCCGAGGGAGGCGCCCAGGAGGCATCCGGAACAGATGCCCGAGCCACCTCAGCTGGAGGAGCAGCGGCTCTACTCCGAGCTCCCCCTCGTGTGACTGAGCTCCTCACTTTATCTCTAAGGGAGCGCCCAGCCACACGGCGGAGGAAAGTCATTACCCAAAGCTCATGACAAAAGGTACTTAAGTACAGTACTTTTGTATTTACTTTCAACCACTGTAAAAAAACACACTAAGAATTTCAGTTTCATCACAAAATAGTCGCATATAAATATAGCTTAAAGCAGGACTATTCTAGAACTGTCCAGAGAAGCTCAAATGTCGTCTTATTTATGAATATCATCTTCAGTATCGGAACTATTTTGAGTATGATGTGAAATGTATATATCATAAATGTGACATGAATCATTTTGAAAAACATTTTATTGGAACAATACAGCAGATATAAAGGTCTATTGCGATCAGTCTGGGCAAAACACCTGCTCGCCACAAATGTATTAATATAAAGTCCAAAGAAAACCAGAAAAATAAATCAAATACAGTGAAGTACTTTTTAAAAGTCACTGCTCGTGTTCCCAAAGTGGAAACACCAGATAAAGTCAGTATTTCTGTATAAATGTGTTTTACCTCTTTGTTTTTAACAGAAAAACAAGTGAAAATAGAAATAGGTGTAATTCAAGCTGATAATGAAGCTAAAAGTAAAGATTCAAAACAATGAGCAGAATAATACAAAAATCAGGATTGAACAAATATGAACAAACATGAACAGTGCTGTGGTCTAAAGTCTGCTCTGAAATCCTCCTGGGCCCTCGAGAACTTCAGATAGAAATTACATTTGGGCGCATAAAGGGTAACATAAATATTTTATAATAATTGCATTAGATTAATAAATCACATATAAAAATAAATCAAGAGAAATAAAAAATACATGGCTGGTCAACATATTCTATTTATTCTATTTTCCATTTGGTTGTAGCATAAAATGTCCTAAAATATCTCAGATTTTTTTCAAAGTGGCCCAAAATGTTCTTATTTTTTTTATACCTGAAAAGTTTTCTCCCCAGAGATTTAAAACAGCAAGTCATATATATATATATCATATATATATCATATATATATATATATATGATATATATATATGATATAAATATATGATATATATATATGATATATATGATATATATATATGATATATATCATATATATATATATATCATATTATATATATATATATGATATATATATATGATATATATGATATATATATGATATATATCATATATATATATATCATATTATATATATATATATATATATATATATATATATGATATATATATGATATAAATATATGATATATATATATATGATATATATCATATATATATGATATATATATATGATATATATATATATATCATATATATATATATATCATATATATATATATGATATATATATATATATATATGATATATATATCATATATATATATATATGATATATATATATATATATGATATATATATCATATATATATATGATATATATATATGATATATATATATATGATATATATATATGATATATATATATATATCATATGATATATATATCATATGATATATATATATGATATATATCATATATATATATATATATATATATATATGATATATATATGATATAAATATATGATATATATATATGATATATATCATATATATATATCATATATATATATGATATATATATATATGATATATATGATATATATGATATATATATATATATATGATATATATATATATCATATATATATATATCATATATATATATGATATATATATGATATAGATATATATATGATATAGATATATATATGATATAGATATATATATGATATATATATATATATGATATATATATATATATATATATATATATATGATATATATATATATCATATGATATATATATATCATATGATATATATATATATCATATGATATAGATATATATATATATATATATATATATATATATATATAATATGATATATATCATATGATATATATATATCATATGATATATATATATATCATATGATATATATATATATATATATATATATATATATATCATATGATATATATATATATATATCATATGATATATATATATATATATATATATATATCATATGATATATATATATCATATGATATATATATATATATATATCATATGATATATATATATATATATATATATATATATATATATATATATATATCATATATATACATACATACACACAAAATATAATATATATATATATTTCTTTTAACTTTTTTTGGTCACTTTCCTGGTGTCTGGTCTCCATGGAAACCTTGACTGAAATGTTCCACAGTTTAGGGTTGTGCCATCCATCTATGCGATCATGATTATATATGTTCAATCATGAGTTCATAATTACTCCGTAGAGTAATTGAGATTGTTGTGCATAAAAAGTCTTGGGAGGTTTTGGGAGATCTTGGGTGACTTTCTAAAATATTTGGTTTATTACTTAAACCAATAATTAAAAATGGCATTAAATGTATCCATTTCCATGAAAAACGCTTAAATGGACAATAAATACATGTAATGCCATACTATGGAACATTCCAGGCAGAGCAGTAACATCTCCATGGAGACGAGCTGCAGAAAAGTAACATAGTGCACCTTTCATTTTCCACTTTTTTAATACCACCTCAATCTGCCACTGCCCTCACCAAAAGCACAAGTTCCATTACTCAATCGTAACATAATTTTTGTGTTTTTGTATTTTATAGAAATCTATACCCCAAAAAATGTAGAAATCTTATTTACAATAAACTTTTTTGTTCTACCTAAAAGTGACTAGATTCTGAATGAAGCTCATGAGTCCAACGCTGTTCATCTTTACCATAACGGGACTTTATCAAATCTCAATTCTTCCTCCACATCAGAAAATCAACATTTGTGGAAAAGTTGAACCAAACGAGGCGTTGACGGCGCGACACCTGCGATTGGACGAGTCACAGCGGTTTGGAGGCGGAGCTTTAGGCCTCCAGCGCCGCTTTGTCAGCACTTTATGGTGGATATGTTCCGGAGGACGTTCCGGAGGACGTGTTCTGGTGGGTTAAAGATCAAAGGTTGTGGCCGTCCTCCGTGCAGACCGCTCCCACCGTGTAACGAAACTCCTGCAGGTTTGAGACGCCGTGGAAATGAACAAACGCTCCGGCCACGACCAAAATGTGGAACAACTGATGAGAGTGAAACTGCAACACGAGAAAACATCGTTATTTAAGAGATATATTCTTGTTTTTCAAATTATATCTAGATAGAGAGAGATAGAGAGAGATAGAGAGAGATAGAGAGAGATAGATAGAGAGATAGATAGATAGAGCGATAGAGCGATAGAGCGATAGATAGAGAGAGAGCTGAAAGTGGCGTACCCAGATGTCACATTTGCCGGGGAAGAATCTCTCTGGGATGCGAGCGGCGTAAAGGCCGGCGCCGGTGATGTAGAGCGTGGCCATGAGGAAGAGCCAGCCCACCTGCCCCATGGTGGTGGCTTTGATCAGACCCTCACTGATCACAAAGTGCAGCGTGGGGACCACTCCAGAGAGACCCAGGCCCACAAACACCCCTGAGACACACCCACAGAGGACACACCCACAGAAGACACACCCACATGACTTATTACTCATTTCAAAACAGCAGCTGAATACTAATGTTTTAAAAGTATGAATATGGAACTTCTAGCCGAGATGGTTAACAACATTAATGTCATGTTTATGTTTAGTGTTCATATCAAGGCATTAAAGGTGCATTTGTGTTGGAGTGTCTCCATGGAGATGCTTTGCCAGGTTCCATGATGGGGCATTAAGCTACATCTTGTGCAACATGTCGCCTCTGGGCCTTATTTATAAAGGAGCGTTTACACTGAGTTTATATTCAAAGTCTGTGCAGTGCGTCCGAGCAGCATTTAAATATCAGACTCCCTGAACGCCAAGCGGCCGACGTAGAAGTTAAACAAAGCTGAACTTTTGGCGGTCAACACGGCGAGGAAACCTTTTAGAGATTACACACCTACGCACTTCATTCTATGGAAGGACAAACGCCGTCTGGACCCAGACAAACGCTGAGGCCATCGTCTCCATTTTTGGGCTTTATAAAGTGAATACACCAAAGCCACTCTCAAGCTGAACTGCCATCGCACCAAGAGAACAGCGACGCCGGGAAATACAACTCCTCCACTGCACACGCGCTGGACGCCCTGGACACTCGCCTGCTGGAGAGTTTATGTTTCTGACGTGTGTCTTCAAATGTACAGGTGTCCAACTGGGACGCCGTGGTCTGAACTCGACATAAGAGTGCAAATGCCACGCTTTGTGCTTACGGAGGCTTTATAAAAGAGTAAATTAGCCTGGTTTACCTGCTGTCTCTATGAAAAGAGAAGCCAGTTTAATGTGTATGGAAAGACATGGTCACAAAGTTAGTGCACATTTGAAGGTGAAATGCTCTTTGGCTGTACCTGCACGGACAGCTCTGTACTGCGGCGTGGAAAAGAAGTCACACTGAGAGACTAAGATGGCGGCGAGCCCCAGCACGATGATGACGAGGAGGTAAATGAGGCAGGGCTGAGGAGAGCACCAGAACGAGTAATACAACCAGGGCACGAACGAGCCCATGATGAGGAAGGCGATGCCGCTGTAGTCCAGTCTGTGCAGGAGAAAAGAGCCACATTCACCGACCGCACAGCCCAGAGCGTTCAACAAAAACACACCTGGAGTTGTGTCGTTTCATTCACACAAACCCTGTGTTCTTCCGACTTGTGATGTCAGTGTCTCTCTCTATGTCTCCATGTTAACTCTGATGAGCTGGCCCCTTCCCAAGATGCACTCTGCCTCAAAGTCCCTGGGATAGGCTCCAGTCACGCGCAGCCCCCAACAGTAGAAAATGTATGAATAAAACTAAAATATTGAAAAAAGTTATTCTGGTGTGTCAACTTGATGACATCACAAGCTGGAACAGAGCATTTTCCTAATAATGCGCTCAAACTCAAACATATGAATGAAAATTGCCCCGACGTGCTAATGTAAGGACACAGTTGTAGTGATGGTGATTTAAGTCTGGAGATGATTTATATGCATTAAAAGAGCACAGAAGATCAGAGCCACATCAGGGACATTCAGAACAAAGTGCTTTTGTCATGAGAGAGAGAACGTTCTGAACAGGATTCATCAAACTAGTGTGAATGAAGATAAATGCAACTCCAGCTATATTTTTGAAGAACAATGTTAAAACATGGTGAAAAGCTCAGAAAAAGTCAATTTGACACAATTCTGTCTCTTAAAAACTGTCCTAAAGATGGACAAGAACATAAATAAAATGTACTCTAAATTATACAAAGACTACAAACACATGTCAGAAATCGCTTGATGTAATAAAACGTTCAAAAATGTGAATACAACAACGATTAATTGACTAGTTGAGAGTAGATGACTATTAAAAAAATATATATAAAAAAATAAAAAAAGTTTTATTTGAGCAACATTTCTGATCTCCCCCAATAATATACATACAACCTTCTCTTTGAAGAAGAAAAAAGGGTTTGACTAGTGGACAACCAAAACAAATGGGTGTTTGCAGTTCTATTTGGAAGCGTGTAAAGTGGTGGTGATGGTAATAGTGATAACAGGAGTTTGGATGGAGCGAGTGCTCAGAAGGTGAGACTGACTTGGAGAAGACTCTGGAGACGCCCTCAGAGTGGCAGTAGACTGTGTGGAAGAGCCAGGAGAAGGACAGGCACAGGATCGCTCCCAGGAAGAACATCCCGATCACGACCTTCTCCTGGACCGGAGCCACGAAGGACATGTTGGGCCTGAACATGTACATGAGGCCCAGGCACAGGAAGAACAAGCAGCCTGCGGACACGAGGGAGAGAGATGAAACGTGGCCAAGGCAGGACACGACAGGAAGAACCCGGAACCTGTTTCACCTTCATGGTCCAAACTGCACCTAAAGATGGTTTATTGAATCCACTTCATCCAAATAGTTCTCTGGGACATTGTAACTTCAAAAGGCTCAAAAGAAACAAACAAAGATCCGCCCTTAAAGTAGCACCTACACACACCAAACTGTACAATCTTGGACTGAACAAGATTTGGACAGTTTGTGTAGACGGATTTGTTAAGATATAATTCCAATTCAAGTTTTAATATTATATGTTCATATTTGGCCGTTATTACACAATGAAAATGTCTTACTTCTATATGAAACCACGACTTGATGAAAAACGTATAATGCATTTTTCACTTACATTCATGTGATATCTCTAAATTCAATTACATTTTTCCTATTCACCTGCAGTGCCTTGTCTTTATTAATTTAATAATTCATATTTTATTTATTAGACTGATTGTAAGGGGTGAGTTGATATCTTAAGACCATAATAAAAGCACATTTTATAGTCAATACTGTTGCCTACATGAATGTTTGAGTGAATAATAACAGCAGATTTGTCCACACGTCTCACTTCTTCAGACTGACCCTAGACTGACCACTAGAGGGCAGCACAGAATAAGCAGGACTTGAGTGGCAGGTCCAGACTCAATGAAACAGCTCATTTTTCCTCTTTCCCACGACTGCAGCTCTTATGGAAACTCATAACTTTTAGAACACATTTGGAAGAGGAAAATCTCAATCCAAGTAACTATTGTTTGTGAATATCTGCATTTGTATTGTTATTTGTATGCATTTTAATAATACTATATTCTATATATAATGCACTTTACATTTGAAAGCAAATGTCAAAATGCGACTTCATTCATTTCAATGACTGTAATGCACTTTGTATTACGTTATGCACTTATGTTATGCGGAAAGTGCGTCCGATGTATAGATAAACTCCAAAAGCGACATGTATGATTGATGCTTGTATTATTGAGAGTACATTGTCGTACCGAGCAGATGTGTCCAGATGTTCCCAGTCTCCGTGTGGATTCTGAAAATACTTTTGAAGCAGGCGCGGAATGACGGCATGGGCGGCCGGTGTCCATGGAGCAGGAAGTCATTGTCCTTCAGCCAATCGGGCAGCACGTCGTGGGGTATGACTCGCCAGCGCCCCTCCCACACCTGGTGGTTGAAGAGGGTAACAGCAGCAGAGAAAGTCAGCGCCATAATTAAGACAAATATCGTGCTTTTTTTTTTGTTGCTCTTGGACTTAAAACATGCTCTTTTACACAAAAAGCACCAATAATGTCATATCACTCAGGCATTTCCCACGTTAGAAATTGTGGTAAAACTCCATCTACTGGCTGCAGAGGGAATTAAATAGAGGAGATAAATACCAAAGTACCAAAGTAGCGGGCTCCTGACAAGCGAATGTAAGCACCCAGTTGTACGCGATTAGATGGTCAAAATGAGTCTGGTGATGATTTATGATTGTTTTAACATGTTTAAAAGCTCGTCGTTTTAATCAAGACCTAAAAGTGTGTCTTGAAGGGTCATCGGATTTGTACTGAGCCCACAAAGTTCCATTAGCATATCTTTTTTAAAAGTAAGGGCTCTTTCTTAAGTCCCACATTTGTAAGTCGCACGCGCACAAGTTTGTAAGTCATGCTCGTGTTCAGGGCTTCAAACGATGAACATCTGTTTGACACATGTGCGTGCTGAGCCTTTATGTGGAGCGCATTGGATTTGTCTCTTCAAGCGCACAGGTGCCACTCCCGTCTGCCAAACAGCAACACGTGTTTGTGGCACTGCGGAAGGAAAACCTCGGAGGATCCATCATGCACTTGTGCGTCTCCTCAAATTCAGCAGGCGCTTCACGACGCTCAATTGAAGATTGGCTCCACTGCGCACACTGACGCAGAGTGCATTCTGCTCAAATCATGAAAAACACAACCGAATCTGCACATCAGTATTAACATTATATATAACTATATATATTCGTATAGCTGACTAAAAGAGCCTGAGCACTGGTTAGCACGCCCTTCTCTCCGTAGAGTTTTAGGGGCAAAGCAGTGACTGGAGAGCTCTCAGAGCCACATGGAGAAGGGTGAGGGGTAAGATTCACTGAAGGCATGTGGACCAAGTTCCACCTAAAGGTGGCAGCCCCAGGAGCCAAGATGCACGAGTCAATGCCCCTCACCTTCAGTTCATGAGACATATCTGACTATAGTTTAGCAATATAAATGATGCTAAAGTCCCCTACACATGTATGTTGAACCAAGGGCCCGACCGTGTGGCAGGAGCGACCGTGTGGCAGGAGCGATCGTGTGGCAGGAGCGGCAGTGTGGCAGGAGCGGCAGTGTGGCAGGAGCGGCAGTGTGGCAGGAGCGGCAGTGTGGCAGGAGCGGCAGTGCAGCAAGGAGGAAGGTGAGAACCATTGAGTTACTGTGTAATGTAATACACGGCCACTCTTAGTTCTTTTAGATCTTTAGTATTATTTCATACCAACCCATGTTCTGGCAAGTTTCCTACGTCGCATCTTTTGTGATTTCGTCAGTCAAAGTTAATTTGATAAAGAATCTTTGTCTGATGGGATCATCGTTAAAATTGTTTCCCAATCTCTTCTTCTTTGCTGTTTTATGGCGGTAACACTAGGATACAATCCTTTGATACAATCCTTGTGTTACTAGGATACAATCCTTGTGTTACTAGGATACAATCCTTGTGTTACTAGGATACAATCCTTGTGTTACTAGGATACTGTAGTTGTGCATCTCAGACTTTATTCTTCAGACTTCTTGTTTCAGACATTCTTCTGTAGACCCCCCCTGTTTACAGTGGCAGAATGTTGGTGACTGGGTGACATCATCATTAGTGACGCCGATGACATAATTGTCACGGCAACTGTATGGGACATGGCCATTGCAGTCACCCGCAATGGCTTCTTGCCATTGCACGACGTCTAGATTGGACAGCTTTAAAGGCCAATCCACGCAACAGGCAGAGTTACAGAAAGAACCTTATAATATTACACAGTGTGAGCCAACTTAGGCCATTATATAGTTTATTACTCTCACTTTGCCTCTGCCCAGGGACTACAGATGAAAATACGCTTCGCCATCGCTGGTTTTATATGTATTGTGCAATGTCCTGGTCTGTCAACTACCTTTCCACATTATGTTTTTGATTTGCTTTGCGCACATGCGGAGTCGCCAACACTATTTTACACAGACATTTGCCCTAAACATTTGCCCACATTAGTGATCGAGATGGCCATAGGTCGTTTCTCATGACGTTTGTCGCAAGAAGAGACGAGCCAGAGGAGCGACTGTGTCAAATGAGACCTGAAGAGAAGAGGGTAGAAGGAGAAGAGAGAAGAGAGAGAGAAAGAGAGAAAGAAAGAAAGAAAGGAGAGAGAGAGAGAGAGAGCAGGGGAAAAGAGGAAGACAATTTTTTTAAACAAAGACTGGATGAAAGAAGAGAGTAGGTGAGAAGGGGAGGAAAGCGTGAGAGAGTGAAAGAGGAGGAAGAGATGAGGAGGAAGAAATGAGAGAAGATACTTTTTTTCAGAAAGAAAGGATGAAAGTAAAGAAAAGTGATGATTAAACAGCAATCCAACATAAATGTGTTAAAACAATGTCTTCAAACGTATTAGTGGAGGTTTAATTATCAGGCAGATGTGAAATGTTCGTAAAATAATTATACTATACACTATTTGAGTTTACAGTTAGTGCTGTCAGAGCGGTGCAGTGCAATACTTCCACCAAGTTATTACAGAACACTGGTGAACCCCAGGCCAAGCCCAGCTACAGCTGTCACCATCAGAGCCAGTTACACCCGCAAGCGGCACTGAAGGGCCGTGAACCCCACCAAGCCTGTTGGTCTTGAGCATTTACTTGAAACATGTGACCTGAACAATAAAGATTTATTATGAAATGGATGTAAATGATAGCCAACAGGGATTTAGAATAGGCTACTGTATTTAGATTTAAGAAATAATTAAACTTTCTTAGAAAAAATTTACAAAAATAATATTTGATGTTATACGTATAAAAAATGTAACTTATGTAAACTTGGAATTCCTTAAACACAAATTTGTGAAACGCTGAGACCAGCCTCATGATTAAAAAGTATAATTCGGGTATGATTTAGATTGTGTCTTATAAAAACATTGGTTTGTTTGGCCCTGGACCATGACACAAAACACTTTGTCACTTATAGTAATCTTCTACACCTTTATCATGCTGTCTCCATAAGGACCTCATCATCCCACCAGCAGCAAAGCATTGTGGGTGTTAAGCATTGTTTGTTTCCATGTACAAGACTCTGCATGTTGTGTGACTGGCCGTGCTGTCTGAGGCTCCCTCCCACAGGCACTCTACATTATTAGGACTCCCAAAGCACTGAATGTGTCGGGGATGTTGGCTTAAACCTGATCAACTGGAACTGTCTGAAGCAGCTCTGCTCTGACTGGTCTGTAGCTATCCAATGTAATTATGGACTGTTTTAATAGTGCAAAGCTAAACTGGTAGGTCATATATACTCATTATGCTTATGTAAGTACTTTGTGGCTGTGCGTGAGTGTATTTGTGTCAGAATATGGACTGTGAAATGATCTTATTGTCGAGTGTGTTTTGTTTGCACTCTATCATTTATTCATGTCTACTTGGCACAATCTGGTGCGGGACATCTTTGTCTTTTACAAGCTTTGTCACAACATTGTCCCTTCAAATAAAGATGAACCTAAACTAAATAAGGTGAATAGCTTGGTTTTAGGAATGATAGGCCATTTAAAAGACTTTTTAAAGCTTTTAACCTTATTAAAACATTATTATTTTTATTATTAAAGCCATGGAGAACTAATATTTACTGAAGTCCCCTGTCAACTCTTTTTCCCCAACAGACTGTACTTGTAGCGTTGCCTCTAGCGCCGCACCTTGTGTACAAACTCCTCCATCTTCTCCATGGCGTGGTGGGCCTGCAGAAGAGGAGTCATCCCCATGAAGCCTTCATCACCGCTGGCCCTCTGCTCCTCCTCGGGCTGCTCCTCCGGCTCCTCCTCTGCTCCTCTGTCATCCAGCTCTGCCTCTCTCTTCTGCTCCTCGCTGTCCAACAAACTCTGAAACAAAACAAGCACAAACACACAGGTTTAGGACACACAGCCCAACGAACAATGCATTTCACCACAAAGATGAAAGAAAATACAAAGATTATGTTTCCTTTGCCTAAGCGGGAAGGAGTTTTGTGTGTAAAGGTATATGGATGAAATTGGATGTAAAAGTAAGTACACGTACAAATAAAAAGCAGTACATGTCTGCCATAAAAATGTGTCTGAAAGCAGTGCGGAATTTAAAAAGGTAACAAAAAATTAGACTACCCCAAATACATTTTACAATTGTCTGTTTACTGTAACCCGAGTCAACATTTTTCAAGTGGGTCGGTTGGTAGGCAAATTCTTATTTTTTTTACTTTGAAAGCAAAAAAAAAAAAAGATCCAAATTTTGCCCTTTTTTGACTCGGAGTGACCACCAGGGGTCAGGCTTCAACAGTCAATGACGGAAAACTTCTCAATCAACCCGATCAGGAGACTAAATCTCACGATTTTAAGATATTTCAAGCGACCTTTTGTACGTCGTTATCCTTTATTTTGGTAGCGAAGGCGAGCGGGGGGAACATGCGGGGGACACGGGCGCCGCCATGTTTGTTGTGATGACACTGCTGGGCGTGTTTCAACCCCAGAGTGCATTGCGTAAGTCAAATTTCACACCGTGATAGAGAAACACATGTCCTATGGACAATTCAGTGGAGCTGAAAGAGGAAAGCTAACTTGTATAAAGTAACATAACGACTTTTAAGCGCGTTAGGTTTCGTTACAGACGTAAGTGGAGGACTGAATAAGAATACGCAGTGGGTTACCAGTCCTTTGGGATGAAAGATAGGTTTACCAACATGATACAAATATTAGACACGGCGGTTTAGGAAAGACCAGTCGGTAAGTCGGCGAAATAATTGAAAAATAAAAGATTTTGACGTTTTTTCAACAAAATGCTGATTTATTTTTTTTCAGTCGGCTAGTTTCATACCGGGTCGGTCGGGTTACGGCAAACAGACATATTATTTTGCTCAGCCTTATTAGAATGATGCGCAGCACAAGGGAATACTTTTCATTATACACACAATGTATTCATGGTACAATTGATGACACATTTTATGTTTAATGTGGACAAAGATATTTACTGGGGTGCTCCGATATATCGGCCCAGTTTTGATAGCAGACGATATTCATGTCATTGAAAAACCACCGATATCAGTATATGTATGCGTGTGTGCGTCTATAGACATTTATATACGTATATAAGATGTTTAATCACATATTATAGTCTGTATCCGATCTATATCTATATCTATATCCATCTATATTTTCTTTTCCCCCCAAATGAAGGGTAGGAGGTGTTCTAGCAACGCGTTAGCTGGTAAAACGTTAGGAGTACTCAAATCACTTTTTTCAAGTAATGAGGAACATAACGCGAATGAGTAACACATTAGGTTTGGTCTAATCTCTGCCGGTCTAATCTCTCTCGGTTTTATCTCTGTCTAATCTAAAGGCAAAGGGATTGTCAACAAACAATATATGTCATACACAATAATGTTAATTATTGGTAACACAAGAGTACTAACGCGTACTTTTATATCACAGTAATGCAGTAACGTAACACGTACGTATTCCAGGGCATATTCACCCAACACTAGTTCTAACTTTAAAAAAAAGTTTAAATATATTTGATCCGTATTTTACAATACAGCAATAGTTTTTCTTGTGTTCAAAACTACCAAACAAAGTATAAAAAATATCAGTTATCGGCCCAAGCGTTTCCAATAACATTGATATCGGCCTAAAATGTCCATATCGGTGCACTACTATATCAGGTCAGAACATTGGCAATCTATCGGTTTCTACAGTCAAACTTTGACCCGGGTCGACTAGTTCGCCATTATCAATTAATAAAAATGATTATTTCTATTGTACTTATTTGTATTCATCAATCATGGTTTATTTCTATATTCTATATATTAAAGTCAAAATACTATTTAACATCACAATATTAAACAAAATAAAGCATAATATTAATTCTCGCATCAGTTAACTAAACATTAAGGCATTAAATACATTTGAACCAAAAAAAGGCTGAAATATGGTGACTGAAGACTTCTAGATATTTATGACTTCAGTGTACTATTGATAAAAATCCTAATTATGTCTTTTTTGATATTTTGATTTATAATACCAGTTTTTGTAGTAAAGGTGTTTTCGCATGTGTTTTAAAGTCTGTATAGTCGACATAACAATACAAATATATAAAAACATGATTACAATTTTAACAGACAACCTTTGTTACAATTAATCCGATTCATTGTTGCTATGAACTCACAAAGTTATATTATAAATGTGAACACGAGCCTTAATTTATGACTGTATTGTACTTTGTGTCTGTTATTGTACGGTTTCCTTTTGCTTTTGACTAATTAAGAACAGTTTCACACTCGTATGACAGCAGCAGGGTAAAAAGATGAAGCCTAAAAAGCATAAGTGTCACTCTTTTAGTTCCTTCAAGTAAAGTGTTACCGTTTCTGGAATCATGTCCAAATATACCTGTGACCGCAATTAAACTAATCTAACTTAAAAACTAACCAACTTATACATATAGGCCAAGAAATTGTGCAGGCCGTCCAAAAAGCCTTTGCAAACCCGGTGTCACTCCGGAGCTCTTCTACCAGTGCTTCTGCTCCTTCTTAAAAATGGGTTAGTCATGCATTATAAATCCATAACATACTTCTCCCACCGTGTGTGTCTCTGCACGTTCCTTTCATTGTCTCACTCTCTCCACACATTTACAACTCTAAAGCTTTGAATCAATCTTTATTCAGTTTCCAGGCGAGAATTTAGCCCAGTGGTTTGGTCTTAAATGTAGCTCAAGTTAAAATGTAAAATAGATTATTCAAAGAGAAAAAAGTTTACAAAGCGGATGTTTCAAAATGCTGTGTAGAGTTTTTTGTCTTTATGCCGTATTTCCTCACGAGGTTGTTAGCCCCGTGTTACCAATACCATGATGGCGGCGCTCAGACGGGCTTCTGGAACAAGGTGGATAGGTCATTGTTTGTTTTCCAGTGAAACTCGTGGATGGTATTGTGTGTCAGGACTCTTTGGGTCAGTGGAATCAATCTCAGACACCTGTGCCAATTAGTTTGTCAGGTCCAAATAAAAGAAAAATAACTTAAGAAGGGTTAAGCTGCTGGTGCCTCTGGAGTCCCGCGAACATCAAGGTGCAGGATCCTCCAGAGGCTTGCAGTTATACATACACCTTCTATTCGGCCCTTAACCAATGCTCACGAGAAGAACCTGCTCCAGTGAGAACAGAAATGCATTAAGACTCATTTTCGAACATTCACTGATGAGTGCCGTGCATGGATGGTCCAGATGGATGGTTGGTGGACGGCCCCCATGTCCCAACAAGGCTGCAATGTCAGCAAGGAGGGGGCTCGTGTCCATGACCACGGATGGAGCACCCGCGATGGTTGGCCGCACAAATGGATTCTTTGCTAAGTGTAGAGCGGATGATGCTTTCCCAGACTTTCTCAATCATCACTGCATAAAACACCAACAAGCGTTATGCGCTAAAATGCTCAACATGAAAGATAATGGATGTGGCAACAAAGATCGCCTGTTTCATCTGCGCCAAAGCTCTTCAAAGACGGCTGTTTCGTGCTCATCTGGAGAAGCCTGATAGCGACCACTCAGAGTTGTTGCTACACACCGACGTGAGATGGCTTAGTCGAGGGAAATTCCTGCAAAGATTTCGGAGCTCTGTCCAGAAATAAGGAACTTTTTACTCAGAGCTAAGCAGAATACAGCCAACTAAATGACGAACAGTGGCTTCTAGACTTATCGGTTTTTCTAACCGATCCAACCAACATGCAGAATGACCTTAACGTAGAGCTGCAAGGAAAAGACAAATCTGTTATTCATATGATCAGCTCAGTTAAAGCTTTGAAACGAAAGATGCGCCATCTGACCTCAAAGTTGCAGCGCCATGATTTGGTAAACTTAATGTTGCGTCAGAGCTGGAGATGCAGAAGAAGACGTGCGAACAACTTGACAGTGCACGCTGCACAGAGCACATGGAGAAGTGTCTGTGAAAGTTTGACAGACGCTTTCAAGACTTTGCTTTATTGGAGCCAGTTGTGGAGAATGAGTTTGACTCTATAAGCTGACATTGAACTAAAATCCAGGGCTCAGGGACAATTCTGAAACTTACTTGCAGAGGAAAAGTACCCCAACATGAGGAGATGTGCCACCTCCCTGACTGCATTCTTCAATTCCAACTATTTATGCGAATCAGCCTTTTCCCACATGAAGATTATCAAGTCCAAATACGGTTCGACCATGACTGATGAACATCTGCAAGCGTGCCTGAGGCTAGCTATCAGCAGCTACTGTCCTGATTATGCATTATTATTTTGCAATGTGAGTTGATACAGTTATGCAAGAATAGCAGGTTTTGTGTGTGTGTGTGTTGCATTGTTTGTGACTGAAAGCTTAACTCGGAACGGACATTGAGAATTAGACCTGGCTAAAATGTTGCAGTGTGTGGCATGAGTTTCATCAAATAAACCTGAAAAAGAAGCAGCAGTGCCTATTTGTATTGTGGATGGCGCCAATGCCGACAAACAAAGGTCAATTTAGCTGTAAAAGTCAATGGGAACTGTTCCTTGTACATTTAAGTCTCTCAAATGTCACATTTGCACATTTGTATATGATAAACAATATTAGGCTATTAATGAACAACTACATTGTGTTTTTATGGCCTAATTATGGTTAAAAAAAAAAAAAACCTGTTTAATATTACATACATAATTAAAAATTAGATCTAGAGGCAGATCTAAAAGTAGCTTGTGAGCTGATAATGTGTGGGCGCCCCTGCTTTGGAGCATCCTCAAGATCTCTCCCTTGAGGGAAAGCAGCTCTGGGAGGCTATTCTGACATCCTGCAAAGAAATTCAATCACACATTTCAGTATTATGACCTGCCAATGCTTCTAATTTAATAAATGACCATTTTCAGTTCTTTACAATAATAACATGGGTTGAAACTCTGTTGTGCATAATAATTTGGAATAGTTTTAAGCTTTTATTTTGGAAAAAAAAATCTGTTATCATTGGGAGGTTTGTTCCAATAATATTCAAATAGTACTCTATCCATCCATCCATCCATCCATTTTCTACCGCTTGTTCCCTTTCGGGGTCGCGGGTGACTGGAGCCTATCCCAGTGACTTCGGGCCTTAGGCGGGGTACATCCTGGACAGTGGCCAACTCGTCACAGGGCCAACACAGAGACATAGACATTACAGACAGTTCACGCTCACATTCATTCACTAGGGCCAATTTAGAGTCACCAATCTTACCTAACACATGCATGTCTTTGGACGGTGGGAGGAAGCCGGAGAACCCGGAGAGAACCCACGGTAACACGGGGAGAACATGCAGACTCCACCCAGAGAGATCATGTGATGTTGGTCTGGTCCGGGAATCGAACCCATGATCTCCTTCTTGGGAGGCAAGAGCGCTAACCGCCTTTGCCACCGTGCACCCCAGTACTAAATCAATTTGGAACACAGGGTATTAGTGGATATCAGTGTCATAATATCACCATTTATAAGCAACCATTCCCCAGTTAAATAGTGTTACATACTCTACACATAACAGTATATACTAAAATATATACTGTGGTGTAAAAATGTGCAAGTGGTGATTTTACAGTAACTCTACTACAAGCTGGACTGTTTGAAGTTTTCAAATTCACCAGAATTCATCTTGAAGAACTTTTGGTGTGGAGCAGAAAGCATATTTTTTTCTGACAAAACATTTTATTAATATGTGCTTAAAAGTAACAAGGGGAAACAATGGTAGGTATGATATAACACATTAATTTACCCAAAACTGACATTGTTTTAATATGCAAGCATGTCACAGGGCTGCTGTGATTGGTTGAAACTCCTGAGTCCCTCCTCTTCCTGTACGATAACAACACAAACTATTCCAGATGCATGATGGGTAGAACTCCATTCAGAAAGCGTATGCGTTATCTTAGTCAGGTCTTGACAGTCTGCTGCTATTGCAAGTGTATTTTTTCAGTTACAAAGTTGCACCTTAGGCTTTCATGTAAACTTGTATTTCACAACAGTGGCTTAGCGGTTAGGTCCACCAACCTGAAGTCCCAGCTGTGTGTGTGTGTGTGTGTGTGTGTGCGTGCGTGTTGCTAATAATATATTCATTGTTTATAATGTATGTCTGGAAGCCAACTCCAAGAGCAAAACAATTGTACCTAGGAGGTAAAAGTAAAGTTACCATAGTGTTAACGGTCTAGAGTACAGTGTGAAATGTAATGTGAGGAATCGAGATGAGAGTGTGTCGCGCACTGCAGCCTCGGAGTAATAACCTCTGTGTAATGTCCACACGTCACCAAACTCACCGTGGACCACAGCCTAGCCGCCCTCCATGAATACTGTGCACGTGAAAGAGCGCGTGTGCGAGAGTGTACGTGAGGCGGTGCACGTGAGGGCCCATAAAGTGTGTCCTCTACGCTGCAATGTGCTGTCCTCAGATTAGCCCCAGTGAGAAAAAAATACTGCAAAAATAACATCTAAAAACGAATAATAACAACAATGTAAATCCTTCATACTAAATAACACCATTAAAACCAACAGAACATGTCGATCAACATAAGAATCAAGATTTACTCCAAAGAATCTCCAACAGTCGGGCGCAAGATTTAAAACTGGTTCAATGTATATTTGTAAAAGCAGGACTTTGTGACCAAAATGAGACCGCTGGACACCGCATGTAATGATAAAGTATTTTCGTTCTCGTCAAGCTGGGAGTAAGAACCGAATGCAGCTGTTAATGTGAGTCAGGACAACTAGAACAAATTGAAATACCTGCTTTGTCCTTTAGCTGTGTGACAATCACGTACCACAGCTTTAAGTCAACATTTGAGTTTCTCAGATCGACCTTTTCTGCAGTGTGATATCACCGGTGCAGGGTTTCGTCGCAGTTTCATTCACAAAACAAACTGCTTACTACACTGAAAAATACACAATACAGCTTGAAGTTTTAGAAAGTGTTCAGCACTAAACCCAGAGACAGAAAATCATCGGCGCGCACATGTTCCCACTTGTTCTATTAAAATGAATGGGAGACACAGATGGAGATAAATAGGACGCATTAGCATTAGCGATCTGCTAACGAGAAGATTTACGAGGTCCCTTTACTGAATGAAGGCAGTCCCACTTCACCATCCTCGAGTCAGGGAAGGTTATGATGCAGCCGACCTCTACAATGTCTTTATATCAGGGAAATACTAAGCAATCCAATTATGCAAAGGCCTTGGATCATGAGGGGTGTGATGGAATAATGTGTAACAGTAAAGCTGCATAAAGAAGACTCTTTTACCAATTCTTGACATATTTTTTTCAGAATGGGATCAAATTCAATGCAAGTTAAAAATGAATGTATTTACTCATTAAAATGCATCAGAATAAAAGGTGTATTGCAATAGAAATCACTATTTGAATTCATGAATCAAAGGGCTTTCTTAACAAGTTGTTAGATGTCAATGTCCACAACAGTTTGTTATAGATGAGGATCAAAACCCAGAACTTCTGTCTTCTTGATGTATCAACCCTTTTGATTTTCAGTTTTATGCAATGTTTTTCATGACTAACAGCAGAGAGGCAACAGCGTGTGATGTCTTCAAAGTGGTGGTGAACACAAACAAATCACGAGACTGAAACCCATGAATAGTTGCAATTTCAAAAATCGCAAGGGCTGCAATAAAACACACTTTCCTTGCAAAACAAATCTTCCTGTCTTATAGTGTATAAAAAGCTGTTAACCTTGTACCGATGTAGTTCAGACCTCTACATACATGTTCTGGAATGCATGAGACTCTTGAATCAGTTTAAAGTGCATATGACGTTTCACTAAAACCTAGTGAATATGATTATGTTTAAGAATTTACCAAAAATGTTCCCTATTTTCCACCAGTTTGACAATTTATCGTATTTACCGGGCTATAAGTCGCACCAGCCAAAAAATGCATAATAGAGACGAAAAGTTGCACTGGAGTATGAAATGCGGTTGCAAGTGTGAAAATAACAAATAATATCATAAAATAAGTTGCTCCGGAGTATAAGTATACAAGTATAAATATAAGTATAAGTCCAAAACTATGAAAAAACAAAGACTTATAGTCCGGACAAAACGGTATGTGACGTCTATAACTGTACTTCCTGGTTGGACAGGATGAGGTAATTCCACAACTGTTACCAAGCAACAATAATGTAAACAAGGGCCAAAACTTGTCTAATTTAAACAACAGTTATAATTGACAAATGATAATATTGGGTAACGCCTTAATTTTGTCAAATTATTTAAAATTTCAGAAACGTGTCAGTTGTGTGTAAGTTGTCTACATTTTGAAGGGACTGTTGGTTATTGATGATATCACAGAGGGATTCTGTTTGAGAACCCGGCTCTACTTCCTGTAATTTTAAACTTTTATAGTTTTCTAATTTTAGTCACAAACTGCAACTTGACTGATATAAAATTATGAGAAATAATTACCACAGGGAAAATCCCACCAGACAAAGGAATAATTAGAAAAACATTAGAAACCGTCACTTGCACTTTAAAGTTCATAATTATAATAAAATCCATATCAGCCAACACAAATTCCATTTTCTGTCCTAACGTGTTTTACAATTACTCAAATCAAGGTTGTTGGTCCCATTTTAGACCTGGTTTAGACTTGGCAAAGTCCAACTTAATCATTGGTTTGAAGCTGAATATCTATTTTTGCCAAAATAAATGTCACCTTTTTTTGCAAATAGCCAGTGTGACGGCCTTTTATGTGCTTTAAACTGCCACGAGCACAACGCACCGTTTCTCCAACGCACCTGCTGCTAATGTAAAACCAATGAATCTCTCTTTCACATATTGCAGCGATAGTACAAGTGTGTGGGAACTTGTCCGTTTGCACAGATTTTCATGTTGTTGCCAACGACTTCAGCTGCTGCATGTTTCTCTCAGCAGCATCAGACTGTGGAGGACTGAAGTCTGAAAGCAGCTGACGCATGCTCCAAGCTCAATCTGCCAAACCAACCTTACAAATGACATCACAACATCCCTCTGCTCCAACTGAACTGCATGTTATTAGCTTTTATTTAGTCACATCATTTTATTCAAAGTTCAGCTTAATATTTTAGTGTAAACATGTTTGTCTTTAAAGGTGGTATGGACGTTTTTTTCAGCAAATTTTTTATCATATTTCCTCGTGGCGTGGATAAATCATTTGTCCTGCCACGTATCAATCATAAAACGCACCTACCGCTCACCTGCAGCCGCGTCAGGATCGTCCCCACGTTTCCGCGTGCCTAAGCGCATGGATCTATCATAATATAGTTCCCTCAGTGTACGGGGCAAAATGAAGACGGAGAAAGACAGTTCGAGCTGACGCAGAAGTGGACAGAAATCTACGGGAGACGAGAGATGCGATGCGCTCCGTTGCGCTAATAAACAAACGCACGTGTGTGTTGTATCGGTCCGCACGGGGGAGTGCGCATGCGCACTTCCGCCTGTGTTCTCAAATCGCCGAAAAATCGTCCATACCGCCTTTAATACGTTCAAAAGAAGCCCATCATGTAGATATAGTCGGCAACGCATCATATGGTGGTGCAAAACTTTCCGTTGATTCAATAGGAAACTCAACTTTTTAATGTTTCTTAGTGAATTATGGGTATTTCAAGCACAACTAATCAAAATCAGTCACATCAGAGTCTTAATGTAGGTTGTTGACATGGAGTTTATCTTATAGAAGTAAATGAATTGTTCAAATACAGCGGGCGCCGCTGGCTTTGCTGTAGCATGTAGCCTGCAGCTAATGTTAGCATTTCCAGATAAACTACTGGTATACAAACTTAGGCCATTTGACCATCCTATTCTTCTCCATGTTGTCATGTCTGTATTTGCTCCTGAAGTGGTTGAAACGTATGTGACAGAGCAGCTCTTTATGAAATGAATGAAACAAGAATGTAATGTAATTAGATTTGTGGTAATCAACTTAAATGATCACTTGGCAGATTTTCCTTTTTGCATAGTTAAGAAAACTATACAAAATAATAGTCAAGCCTCCATTTGAGAGAAGGATGTCAACACATTCTACTGTTAGAAACACGACCCACAAGAGGGGCTAAAGTGGGCCAATGTTCCTGGAAAGGGTGGCCGTGATCCAGAACTATGTCCTGTACCTACATTACAGTGACACAAATACACTTTCATAACTCATTTTAAATTATGCAATATTATTAAGTAAGGTGCAATTTCAGGATACATTTGATTGAATGTGGGTTTATTAAAGAAGCACTATGTAACTTTTTTGGACACCAGCAAGCAAAGTTACACATCAGATCTGTGGATAGGCGACACTATTCAGAGTAAGAATGCAGCAATAATAACACCTGTAATTGAATATATGCTGTATAGATAATGCCATACAGTGGAACATTTTATGCAAAACAATAACATCTCTGGAGACAAGCGGGAAGCTTCTGGAAATTTGACGTAGTGCACCTTTAAATGCATTGAACTTTTAGTGGTTAATACAACTACATCACTAAATGTAATGCTAACAAACAGCAGATTTACTTCATTTGGAACCAAAACTCTATTGTAAATAAAGTTAAACTCTCATGTTAAAATGATTAAAGATTGCCTTTGATGGTAACAGTGTGTTACATGTGACTGACCCTTGGCGGCCCTGAACATAGACTCAGATTACAGCCTGTGCGAGGTGACAGTGATAGATCTGATCCTTGGTAAAGAAGCCACACAGGGTGGACCAGGGAGAGGCTCAGGCAGCGGTCACATTTGTCCTGATTTGGTCCTGGTTTGAGCCTAGTTTAGTCCTGAAACTTGCACTACTCCTGCTTGAGTTCAGGTTTAGTCCCAGTTTAGTTCTTGTGTGTGTGTGTGTGTGTGTGTGTGTGTCAGAGATAGAGATAGAGATAGATATCTCTATCTATCTATCTATCTATCTATCTATCTATCTATATCTATCTATATCTATATCTATATCTATATCTATATCTATATCTATATATATATATATATATATATATACATACACAAAATAGATATAAATATATAGACTAATGCTAGTAGAATATAAATATGTATCCTTAATGTAAATATGTATCCTTAAAAAAATATAAATATGCATCCTTAAAAAATAATCCAGACAGTTCAATATTAAACGAGCTCCCACTGTTTCAAAGTCCCATGAGGCCAGCCAACTACAAAACATATAGACTGTTCCCCGTGGGCCTATTAGCGATGCACACAAAACAAACAACTCCTTTCTACAAAATGCATGGATCAGCTTGTGTCTTAATAAACGTGTAATAAACTTCGCAGCGCTCTACAGCTCGTGAATCAGCCAAATGTCTAAAGCAAGAGAAAGAGAGAGAAAGAGAGGGAGCAAAAATGTCAAAGCTTTGGGCAGAATGTAAACAGAGTCACATGCAGCGTGGCAATGGGCGGGCTCCGGGAAACCACTGCGAGCCAGTGGGAGTGTAGTCAAGACAGGACGGACCAATCAGAAGAGAGGATGGGTGCCGGAGGGGGCGGTATAACCCTTGGACATTATGACCTCAGCACATTTTTGGATACAGGGGTAGAACATGTGACTAATGCTTGCACAATGCTGCTGGGGGGGGGGGGGGGTAGATAGCAGACATGGAAAGACATTTGAAAATAGAAAACACACTCGAGATACTGGAGACTGTAAAAAGGGAGAACTATTAAAGTCAAACTATTTAATAAGATTAGATTGATTTACTTGATGGACCCATTTTAGGCTATTGCTAATTTGCCAATTGCAATGCCAAAAGACAATTGTAAAGCCTTGTGGTGGAGCAGCAGCAACACATATGCCAGGCTCTGTGTGCCACTATACTGATGCCCAACTCGGACAATTTGCTTAAATACAAAATGTATATAGAAAACACAAATGAAAATAACAGTCTTCCAGTATATTCCATTAAGAGAGGAGGTGTATTTATGTGATACTTTGGAACTTGTGTGGTTATTTTTACAGTCCAAGACATTTACAGACATATTTTGACACAATTGGGTGGAAACATAAGTTAACTTTTGTCACCCACACTGACCTGAAATTTGTCAGAAATGGAATGAAACACGTTGAAAATATTGCGATAAAAGTTTTTAAAAAATTCAGAATTTGACATTTTTTTGGCAGTAAAGACATTTGATAAAGATTACACAAGAGACAGTATTTAAGCCGAGAGTAAAATGACTCCTTAGGAGAAGTGCGTTAACTCAAAGGCACGGCTATTTATAATACAGTGTGGTGAGAGACTTTATCAAAATTATACAGCCTGCAGCCCGCAACGTTTAGCAGTACACAGCAGGAGGAGTGAGGCTGGACATGAGCATGAGGATTAAAGGGTTGCTTCACAAAGAGAGGATGTGGGCTCCAGAATTTCAAACTGGCAACTGTTCAAGTTTTAAAAGAATTTCCCTTGTTTTTTCAAGGACAATGTATTGTAGCTGCATACTATATTATACTGTATTACAATGGTTAATTTGACGACCATATGAGAAGTTACAATTATGCCACAGTAATGATGTCCTTCCTAGGGATGTAACTTTGTGTGCGTGTGGCCCATAATAATGCGTGGAAATTGTGGTTGAATCATAGCAACAAAAAGTAACAACAGGCATAAGTGACAGTATGTGTGTACATTAATGGCCAATATTATGCAAAAAATGCACAATGAAAAGCATTATATGCAAACAAGCCAGCCTGGCACAGCGGATTCTAATGCTGCAGCCAGACATTTCCCATAAACTATTGGCAGACCGTGTCTCCTGATTGTAACTTTAGGTTTGCAGAAGGTGGTACCGTAGTAAACTATACTGAGACTAATACTCCCAGTTGTTTACAGTAAGTAAGGAGTATCTTTTTCCCCATTAGTATAATCTGATTAGCCATATTGTTTTTCTTGTTGTGGTTTGGGTCTGAGAATAGAGTAGTAAATGGGTGGCAAATGATAGCTTAGGACAGTTACTTGTATGAGTAGCAAAATGTATTCACTCTAAAAAGTAATGAAACCTTCTTTTGATGTTAATATTGTCCTTTCCAGAAACACTAAATATATCGTTGAACTTATTGAATCACAAAGGAACCTCCCAGAAAACACTAATACATCCTGAGATAGCCCTCGTTACTTCAACTGAATTAAGTGTTCTGTAAAAGTAACTTAATTGTACCTCAAAGACATTACACATTCGGGAAGCCACCTCAGCGGCCGTTTTAAGTGGTCTGGGATTTAACGGCATCTTTGTTCACCTAATGAAGTGCATCCAAGAGAAATGGGCCTCATGCTGTCTGCCTACGTTTCCAAGTAAACAAGGATGCACAAAACTCACGACATCTCCAGAGTGATAATGCCAAGATAAGATAAGATATGCCTTTATTGTCCACACATGGGGAAATTTTGGTGTTACAACGCAAGTAGATGCATAGGGAAATGACAGATAACTTATAGGAAGTTAAAAAATACTCTTAATAGAAGAACTCAAGCAACTTTTCATGTGAAAGGTTGTAATTAATGGCATAACAAAGAAGTTATGGCATGTTATACTAATTGGGAAAAAAGCCAAATCTTGGAATTTTGCACATTTTCATTTTATACTTAAGCCGAGTGGGGAGAAAAAGCAAGTCTCATCCGTGTTGTGCACAGTTTACTCTTGAACTGTGGTCTAATTACGACTCATCATGTAAAAAACAAAAAAGCACTGTGTTAACGCAACTGGTTAACGTACCATTGACGGCAAAAGACTCCAACTTAACGGTTAAAGAAGAAATGTAAAACCTGCATCTCTCATTTCAGCCTTTACGACAGGATGTGTGACAGAAACAACACTGAAGCGTGATTAAAAATGCAGAAAGGGCGTCGGGACCGTTTGCCTTTGGGACAGATAGCCCTTAGGTGTCCAATACGCCGTCTCCGGGTTGGGTTTCTGCAGGTAAAGAGACGAACAATAGCTCGCACGCACATGATTATGTTTCAAAAGAGTCTACAATGGCGGCCTGCAGCTTTGTCTCCACACAAAGGCGCGAGCGTCTGCCGCTGCTGCTGTTGTGAAACTGGAACTGCCAAAGTTTTACGCAAAATGTTTGATGCAAGTGGCTCGATCGTTCAGTGTGTGGGCTTAACGTCATATTGATATGTGTAGTGCTGTTCAAAAATGGCCAATGGGTAATGTTACTTAGCGATGGTCCGATATGGATTTTTTTGAGCCAAAACCGATATTTGCAGATACTGATATTAACCAGTTAAAACCCATTGCAAGGAGCACACTTTCGTTAAGTTAAAAGTTCTAACATTGTAAACAAAAATAATAATTAAAAAAAATATTAATCTGGGATATTAAATAATTTCAGCCTAATTGCTCTTAATTTGTTTTTACTCACAATTTTGTTCAAAAAGACAAAATGTAAATGTTTTTAAGATTGTGTGCTGCAATTTCCACTTTTTCACAATATAGAATGAAAAAACTGTGGGCAAACACCGAGTACATCTAAATGGACAGAAGACTCCTGTGCGCTAAACTGAATTTGCCTTTTTCACAATAACGTGCCAGAGCTCTTGTCCCAGTCTACAGCAGGAAACACAAGTCAGGTCTGTGGCTTAGAGACCTTCAGGGGCATCTCATTTTTTAGCATTGGATGTTTCCCCCTGAAGGAACCTTTTTTATAGTTTGAGTCCCCATTTGAGTAGGACCTAAGCACAGGGACCACCTTTTAGGGACTTATTAATTGTGTTTTATGTAGGGCTGGGCAAGTTAACGCGTTATCGCGTTAACTCATCACTTATTCAACGCGATCAATTATTTTAACGCGCATTAACGCAGGTCGGATTCCCCTGGTCCACACCAGTTCTAAAGCCTCGTACAGACCACTGCGGCCGAATCGCGCCCGACGCAGAATTTGAGCGCGTGTACATTAGAAAGACAAACGCACCGGACGCGCGTTCTCGACGCCCCGGACTCATGTCCGTAGAATACACTCAGCAGCAGACGTGCGTCCGAGTCGTCCTGCACATGCTCAGTGGAGTTGTGCTGTGCTGCTTTTCTCGTGGTGTAAATGGAGTTTAATCTTGGACCATGGCTTTGGTTTATTGACTTTACAAAGTCAGCTGCTAGGCGCCAGCCGAGGCCACACGCCGGGGGCCCGCGTGAGCAGGTCCCGCCGGGGCGGCCCGCGTGAGCAGGTCCGTCCCGCCGGGCGTCCCGCGTGAGCAGGTCCGTCCCGCCGGGGCGGCCCGCGTGAGCAGGTCCCGCCCGCCGGGGCGGCCCGCGTGAGCAGGTCCCGCCCGCCGGGGCGGCCCGCGTGAGCAGGTCCCGCCCGCCGGGGCGGCCCGCGTGAGCAGGTCCCGACGGACGCCGTAGCTGGGGAGATCCGCGAGAAGGGCCCAGCGCGTGTCTTTATCAGATGAAAACGTGAATAATCTGGTGCCTTAGCAACTGGTTTAGGGCAGAGGATTAAAAAAACACCCAGTTTTAGGAATCTACAAACTTTTCTGGTTCTTTTCAATGCCCTGGCAGTGGCAATAAGCTGTTTAAGTTAAAATGTACACAATGTATTTATTTTTATTTCACTGGTTAAGTGTTTGTTTGCACAACTAATATTATGGCGCTTTAGTGTCAAGTTCTAAGAAAGTACAAACTGTACTGAAGTGTTTTCTGGTTTAGGGACATTTGGTACTAGACTGGTTCTGCTGCTCCTAAAATGTGTTTTGAGTGTCTAATGTTTAATGAGATTACAATGTTTCTGACGTTACCTCTGAAGTGGCCTGTTCATCTTTAATGATTGTGGCTCAGGATTTTGCGGCAAGTGAATACTTAATATTTTATTTAACTGCTACTGAATAAAAATGCTGATGCACGTAAAAATGCAATTAATCGTGATTAATCAGGGAAATAATGCGATTAAAAATTTTAATCGTTGCCCAGCCCTAGTTTTATGTTTAATTTAATTGTTTGTTTGAGCTTTTGTGCATCTGTTTTACTGTATATGCAGGTTTACAGCTCAAAAGTAGTAGGATGATATATTCTTTACTAAATTTAATATTTGCCCAAGGCCCAAAGTCACTGGGAGAGGCTCCGGTCACCCGCGACCCCTAACGGGAACAAGCAGTAGAAAACGAATTAATGAATTAATTAATAAATTAATAAATTGAATATTTAAACCACCGTTACTGTGGGAATGCACACATGGGGGACTGGGTGGTTCCTTTGACTAAATAGGGACTGGGGATAATAGGACTCAGTTCTTGGAACCGTCATGTGTGAAAAAACTTTCAGCACCAAAACTTTGCAGCTTTAATTGCCAAAATAAAAGGACACATGCCAGTCCGCAAACTGCCTTTGTCCTCTTGGCTGAGCTAACGTCCTTTTTAACTGCCCTGAACAGCCTTTGCTGGGAATCATTCATGTAAATAATCTAATTCAAGATTGTTTGAATGTGTTTTACAAGTTATTTCTTCATGTTGTCTGCACTGAAATGGAGCAAAGGATCATGGTCTATGTAGTACCCTCTGTTTTTAGCCACTGCTGCAACAAATCAATACTCTTAAACAAAAGAGCTTGTAATTTCATATGGAGACTTTTAACAATACAATTTCGCAATAATTCAGTTATGGTTACATTGCTACCACTTACAAACTTAAATAAAGTAGAGGCAGATATTAGTTTCACTGCTAGATTCAAGTTTCTAAGGTGGTACTTGAATTAGAATAAAACCAAAGCCATCTTACATTACCATAATATCAAATGGATGTTATTTTAAACACAAGGATACAGCACACTTTATGCACATTTTAGGCAAAGCTTCCAGGAAACATAGCCGCCTTACAAATACTCGCTTTTATTTTTAGACCTTGCAAAATCACGCTACTATTCAATATCCGGGAGAGACGAGAAGTGCGGCGCGAAGGCAGGAGCTGGAGCCTGGTGACAGTGTGCCGCTAATTACTGTTGCGTGAATCATCCATGAGAGCCAAGAGCCATTGAAAAAGAACATGCACAATTCAGTGTGGAAAGAGATGTTGTTATTAACATGAGGTAAAGGATGTACAAAGAATTCATCCAAGACTGAAAATAGCATGCATGT